>NW_017617731.1:667500-964456 GCF_001879475.1 Ipomoea nil | reverse complement strand
AATTGACTTCAACAGGATCACTCGAAGCACAAAAGGAAAGATGACCAAGAACTCAAGGAAGCTGGAACAACAGAACATCAAAGCTTTTAGAAATTGTAAGTTAACTTTCGTTATGTTTCTCTTTATAAAAGATTTTGTAATGATCACACTTTATACATGAACTCATATTGTCACACATCATCGTGTCTTATTGAGTCACATTGTCGCTTGTCTCGCTTTTAAGAACGCTTCAATCTAGAAAAAGACTTGTTAACGTTCAAGATATGCTGTTTTTAAATAAAAAATCCTTATGAACTTTTTACTCAGCCTTATAGAGCAAAAGTATAAGGTGTTGTGTTCTCATTGATTTTTGCTCTGAAACTTTTAATAGGATTAGTCCTGACAAGCTCTTCATGTTCTCCTTTGATGTTCAGACCAGTGTAATTGTTGTAGGCTTCCCGAATGTTGCTTCCTTCAACAATACCATACTTCCACCACGAGATCAGTTCAAACGAATTCATGCCTTCTTGGTAGCTCTTTCCTGATTCCTTGTGCACTTTGAAAGCTGCATTGTGCATGACATTTTGTGGGGAGTCTTTGGTTACATTAGAAAGGTCTTCAATGAGATTCCTGATCCTTTCTCTTTCCATTGCTTCATCTTCTCTTCTCTTTCTTTCTTCATCGTGCTTCCTCCACAGTTCTTTGTTTGCTCTTTTGATTCTCTCATTTTGAGTGCTCATGTGATTTTGTCTTGTATAATTGTCTTTTGTTTTCAACCAAATGGGATTATTGCAACCCTCGAATCGTTTGCCACTGCCTTCTTCATATGGACGAAGTCCACAAAGTTTCCTATGCCATCCATAGTTACTTTGTTTGTCTCTCATAAGTTTCTGCCTTAATTTCGTCTGTTCTCTCTTTGGCAGTCCTGTGAAGATGTATTTGGCTTCAGAACCAAATGATTGTCGAGGCTTAATTTGTTTGGAGGATTGGTATCGACCATGATATCTTTGGCTTCGAGGAGTGGTAACCACGAGACTTGGAAGGTGGATGATTCGTGTTCCTTTGGTCATAGTCTCTTGGTGTCCGAGAGGGAGAGTGTCGTGCTTCACGAGCTTGATCTTTCGTGCTATCTCTCGGCTGATCATCATCCTTATCTTTGTCATCATTTCTCTTTTCCCCCTTTTTGGCATCATCAGCACAGGTGGTAGGAGGAATGGAGGAGACCTTGTTGATTGCAAGCAAGATATCCTGAGCATACCCGAGAATTTGAAGTGCATATTCGCCAGTTGGTACGAATTGTCCTGATATGTGTCAATCTTTGTACAGGCCAAATCCACACGCTCTTTGAGACCAAAATGAGAGTGTTTGATTTCGTGCTGTTGTCGCGCAACTTTGTTCAAAGAAGCTTCGAGATCATAAAGTTTCTTTGTCATTCGCTCAAGGACTTGTGATCTGATTGGCTTTGTTGCTGCGGTTGAGGCTGTGCTGGAGGTGGAGATCGAGGTTTAGATTGTGCTGCTATCAGAAAATCGACCTTCTTGCATAGATCATCCATAACTTTCGTGTCCTTTTCTCGTAAAGCAAGATATTGCCTATGGATGGTCTCGGCTGAATGAACAGTTCCTCTCATGATGTTCATGATAGTCCGTGGGGACTCTGCAGGGGATTCTTCCTCAATGTTTGTTGGTGATGTGTCCATGTGATCATCTTGAGGTGGTGCTTCCCGTTTTCCACCACTAGCTGAGCTAAGAAGAATTGGTGAAGCTTCCAGTTTGCCCTCACGCATACTTTCGTTTCCTTGCTTGATTGGAGTCTCGTCTATGGGTTGGATATGCGGAACAATGGCACGAGATAGATCTTCGAGATGAGAAGTTGAAACTTCTTCCGAGTCATCACTGTCAGATGGTAGTTTTCTTAAGGGAGATCTTTGAGGGTAGGTGTCATAGTCAGGACCGATCAAGATTGTATGACTGTCTTCGGGTCGTTTCTTGAGCACCTTCATTGCCCAACTGATCATCATTATCATCATCGTCATCATCATCATCATTCTCATCATCATCAGCATCGTCAACATCATCATTATTATCTTCATCTTCATCTTCATCACTCTCGCCTTCTTCATCTCTCGTCCAAGCTCATCTTTCGTGCCACTGACATTACAATTTGGATCATTTTGGTGTTCCTTCTCTAAAGTGGTCTTGATCTTTGAAAGCAACATGGCATATCGAAGTTGCTTCATTTCTTCTTCATAAACTGGATCCAAGGGTGGCTTGTTGAGCTCGATGCCAGATTGAGCTTTATCTCTCCCGAGAGTGCGATTTGTCATCTTGTAAGAGAAAACGCGATTGATTTCTTCAATTCGAAGAGCTTTGAAACATCATCAGTGCCAATCCATGCGAGTGCAAAGTCTTCTTCTTCGTCCTGCATTGCTTCAAAAGTTTCAAGAAAAGTCCGTAGGGGAGCAGTGCGCCACTTTTGCCACTGCAGAACTCGTTTGTAATCCCTTTCAATGGATTCTCTAAGGAATTGATCTCGTGTACGGTGAGACACCTTTACTTTAGGAGCTGGAACTGACGGTTTTGGTATATCTGGAGAAATTACTTGCACAATGGCAGCTCGTCTACCAACACAGGTTCTTGTGTCACAATTACCTGCTCTGTATTGGTAGTTCTTGTGGCAAACAAGGCCAAAGATATCAGAGCATCAGTCGCCTCTTTCGTCTTTTCTGGTGACCAGGTTCTTGTGGAAGACTTAAGCGACTGGCCTCCATGTCTACATTAGCAGGTTCTTGTGTCAGCTCTCGAAGGAGTTGATCTGCCAAAGTAGGTTCTTGTGGATGGTGGTCTTGAGGAGAACTGAGATCAGACTTGGGTTCTTGATCATCAGGAATTTTCTCAGGAAGAACATCTTTCGGTTGAGCTTCCCCCTCAGAAAGTGTTTCATTCGTGATTATTTCCCCTGTGGGGATGCATCTTTCGTGTCTTCTTCTTTCGGTGTAGAAGATTCCTTCGGGAAAGATTTCGCCTTGACGGGAGACCGAAAAGTGACTCTTTTTGATAATTCTGGAAAGAATCAAATTATCTTCGTCTTCAGATGAGTCTTTGACAATGATTGTTTCTGGTAGAGGGGAGGATGGAATAAGATCGTTCTTCTTTTGTGGAGATTTTGAAGGGATTGGAACATCTGAAGTTTCTTCCGCCTTTTTCGCCTTGCTCCGAGAGGAGTGCTTTTTCTCGTTTTTGTCGTTTCGGCTTGGGTTGGTCATCTTCTGAAACCCTAGGTGTTCTTGATTTCCTCTTGGCTTTGACTTGCTCAATAGGAATTCCCAAGTCCAACGCCTTCTGCTTGTCATACCCCGACGTTTTTGTTTCATGTGACATGCTTTCTGTCCAGGCCGAATTCCTGGGCGTAGAAACGACTCCTTTCGTTGCCAGAAGATGGCTTATCACAAAACCATATCCTAACTTTTTCGCAAATGTCTCCTGGACTTTTTTCGATGAAAGGTGATGGTGTGAACAATATTGTTGAATATGATCTTCGACCAATCGACTTTAAATCCATTCAAGAAGGCATGCAGCATTTTCAACTTCTCCTTCGTCACATCATCAGTGCCCGAGGTCTTGTGATCGACGAGTTTATTGAAGATATCAACAGTGAACTCATAATCTAGCCGGAACCATTTCTTCTTCAACGGCCATGTGATTTCTGCCTTGGATGGTGCGTGTTTGTTCTTGATGGATTCGTAGAACTCCTCTGGGTCGAGATGATAATAGATAATATCTGTCTTGTAAGACTCATCTCTTTGTGGAAACCCGTATGTTGATCGAACGTCCTCCGAGGTGAGAACCACATGATGATTATTGACTCTGGAAGTGATAGTCAGATAATCAGAAGATATTGAAGCATTCATATAAAACTGGGTTACATCAACCGGGTGCCAAACAGTATACAGGTGTGTGATGAAGCTATATAATCCTGTTTCTGTGAGAAGATGTATGATGTTTTCACCAAATTTTCTATCCAGGATATACTCAAGGAATCCATGCGCGTCCCACATATTTCCCCCTATGATGAAGGGTACTCTGGATTCAATGAATCTCAGTTTCTCAGTTGGAAAGCTTGGGACTTCCAAGTTGGAAGGAGTTTCTGGTTCAGGATTAGATGGTGATGCTGGTGGATGTTCTGCCATAGTTGAGGATTCGAGAGAGAAACAGAGGGTTATGAAGAAAAGTGTGAGAAAGGTAGGGCAAGAAGATTAAGAAGGTTTAAGAGGGTTTTATAGAACTCCGGGTATCCGGGTATGGGTGATCCATTTAGAGATGAAAGGTTTAAAATTCAAATCACACCCGGTTTTTCTTCTCCAAAAGGTAACTGATCATCATGGGAGAGTGATAAGATCGTGTGCAGATCAAAAACGATCATTCCCTCATTTAATGAGGTGAGAGAAAAACACTCGAGTGCTTATGGGTGCATTAAATGCACGTCACATCATGTATCAGACAGAGTGGGAGAGTGGACCACTTTTCTCGGCCACATGATCCCACTAGGATTCATCTGAACGGTTGGAAATAAAAGCTTAAAGCATTAAGCATATTTAGTTATGATTCCAAACCCGAAAGAAGAAAGAGATTTCATAACATCAGACTTGTAAGACAGATAAAAGTCGAACAAGTCGTTTTTACATCAACAGAAATGCCTCTTGAGAGAGAATTATTACACAGAACAGTACGTAACATAAACAATTACAATCTCTCGTGCATTTGAAGGCAGACTTCCCTTCTACACATTGCAACCCTTCTTCTTTCGTTCGTACTCAAGGTATTCTTTCTTTCGGATCTCATGAGCAAAGACTTCAGAAATGAGGGTTTTATGATCTGCTACCAAGGTTTCTCTAGAGAGACCTCGTCTCTCTATGTGATTTAGTTCAGCCATTACCTTGGCCTTAGCAAAAGAGTACAGTGCACGATATTTTCTCTTCGTGCTTTAGAAGAGGGGTAAGTTCAACAAGAGAGTAGAACTCTGAAATTTCAGGTTCTTTCTCAGATGATGAGCCTTTCTCGACCGAATTCCCGAAATCACGGTGAGACATTTTTTCAGTCTCATATAAGCTCTTGGATGAAAGTGTCTTTTCTTTCCATTTATCCATGAGTTGAAGAAAGAGATGAGTGAGTTCATAGAAGATTGAGAGAGTCCATTAAATAGATAGATCGAACCTCTCAAAAGGTGTGTCCAACTGTCTTAACCAAGACACTGTTTAGGGAATATATTCTTTTTCAAGAATTTTGTCCTTGGTTCGAGATTATTAGACAGGTGATAGATAAGACATATAAAGTCTCGATCAAAGGAAACCAGAGCCAGTTAAGTTTTATTCATCATAGACCCGAGAGAAGAAAATACATAGGATAAGATACAACAGACAAAAGATCAAATTTTCTTCCTCTCGTTTTTCTTGACTTCAGATGGTTCACCTTTGCCCTTTTTCAAATCTCCCAGCATTTGCTTGAACCATTTCCCGGTTCGTGGGTAGTTTGAGCCAGAAGAGGATTCAGGTTCTTCTTCCTGATCATATTTCTCCATTAAGTCCTCTTGTGCCAGAAAAGCCATATAGTCTGGGTCTGGAATCTTGGTAGGATCTTTCGAAGTCTTCTCTTCACTTTCAACAATAAAACCCGCCATATCATCATACTTAAGAGACGAGTCGGAATTAGAAGGAATTTCCACCGGTGCTTGTGGACTGTTACCAGGGTAGAGGTCACCCTGTTCCTCCCTGAGACGTCTGGCACCTTCTTTCAGCTTGTGGGAATCACCTCTTGTGAAAGGTTTCTTTGGAGCCATGGTAAAGAGAAGAAGGATGAGTATAATGAGAAGAATTCACCTCCTTTTATAGCAAGAAATCCACATAGCTCATGTGTCTGTTTCACATTAATTTCAACGTTACAATTAATGCTCATAACTGTAGTCAAGAAGTTATCAGTTCCAAGCAGGACTTTGACTGTTAACTTGTTTCTTTATGAAACTCCAACTTCAATGAACTTTTAAAAAAAAATAACGTATAAAATTATGGCCATTTTGACCAGAAACCGTATGAGTGAAGAGCTTTCCTGTGATTTGAACAAGTAACGTATAAAGTTAGGTATAGACAAGATAAGCAGTCATTTTAAGTACGAAAGGATAGCATTTTCATTAGATCACGAGGATTCCAGGTCACGGGAGTACAGAATACAAAAGCTTAGAGAAAACGATAAGGCACGTGAAGTTCCAGACGTGTCATCTCTTCGATCACCTCAGTCAGATTTGCCATTTTCGCATATTCATCCAACTCCTCAAGTGAGAGAGTGGGTTCGGGTGACTGAGTTGAGGACCGAGAGTGAACCATAGTGACATCTTCAGAAGATTGTACACTAGGTTGAGGAACTTCATAAGATGTTTGCTCATTAGAACTTTTCATTATCAGAATTCTCTCTTTAGCAAGCCGAGTGGCTTGTTCTATGCAGTATGCCTTCTTAACCCTGGACTTGTTGACCAATTTGTCATGAGTTTCCTTGTCCTTTAGTGCTGTGTTGGGCATGGAGTAGGTTACGATGACCCTCTCCCCATCTTCTTCAAGTCTTAAGATGGTAGCATTCGGAAGCTTGTTGGCTTCTTGCATGTGATGTTTTAGACGTTTGGCCCTTTTTTCAACTTCGTCGCTCTTTTCCTTCCCCTTATCCATTCCTGCAATCTTTATCCTTCTCTAAGATATTTGTGAATGAGTAAAGTTCATGAAAAAGAAGAATAATATATAGGCAAAAGATAACGTGTGAATCTTAACAAAATCTTTTAGATACTGAGAACAAATTAGCATGATGGAGTCATAAACTAAAAAGATCATGAACAAGATAACATCACAATTTGTCACCGTGGCCTAACAAGGTTATTCAAGCCTTCTTTTTCTTGCTACTTGCGGTGGACTTGAGAGGAGATGCTATCTTGGTGGGGGTGCCTGAGGGTGAGTAGTCAAAACTATCGCTTAGTTCCAGCACACTGTTTTCTTTGATATATCCAATGGGGTTGCCAACAGAGTGGAAGGATTCTCGTGACTCATTATCGGACGTGTCACGGAGAAGGTTTCGTATGTGTTGAGCGTGTTCAAGGAACTGATTAAGCTGTTGCTCAGTCACTAGTGGCTCACTGTGAATTTCACTCTTTCCTTCTCGTGCCTCCGTAATGGCTCTTTCGCCTCCCGTACTCATTCCTGCACATGCAAAAACAAACACTAGAATTTTCGTTAGATGAGAAATTTATTCTCATAGAGTACTTAATTTATAAAGATCCTTGCGTGTGAGGATGAATCAAATCTTTTGATTTTCGAGAGCAAGAATCTTTGCAGATCTGATTCTCTTAGCTTTATGTCATTTCAATCATTCCGAGTTCATGCCTTAAAGAAGAGAATCTTGCTTCACTTAAGGATTTCGTGAGTATATCTGCAAGTTGATCATCAGTATTAACATACTCAAGAGATATGTCCTTTTTCTCGACATGATCACGAATGAAGTGATACTTGATGTCAATATGCTTGGTCCGAGAGTGCAGCACAGGATTATTTGTAATGGCGATAGCACTCGTGTTATCGCATTTTATGCTCACTTCTCGTGCATTTATGCCATAATCTCTCAATTGGTGTCTCATCCATAAGATTTGAGCACAGCAGCTTCCAGCTGCTATGTATTCGGCTTCAGCCGTACTTGTGGCAATGGAGTTTTGCTTTTTACTGAACCACGACACAATTCGTCCTCCTAGGAACTGACAGGTTCCTGAGGTACTTTTTCGATCAATCCGGCATCCAGTGAAATCAGCATCTGAGTATCCAACTAGATCAAATGATCCATCTTTTGGATACCAGAGACCGACACTCTGCGTTCCCTTAAGATATCTTAATATCTTTTTAGTTGCACTTAGGTGACTCTCTTTCGGCTTAGCTTGAAATCGTGCACATACTCCAACAGCAAACGAAATGTCAGGTCTGCTTGCTGTTTGGTATAGGAGAGAACCAATAAAAACTCGAAAGTTTGTTTGGTCAACATCCTTTCCTTCATTATCAATGTCCATTCTGAGGGATGTGCTCATTGGAATTTTAACCGAACTTTTTCCATCAATGCCAAATTTTCGGATTAAATCCTTGGTATATTTGGCTTGATTTATGAATATTCCATCTGGGAATTGTTTGACTTGCAAACCCAAAAAATAGTTCAGTTCACCCATCATACTCATCTCAAATTTGCCTTTCATAAGATTGGAGAACTTTTCACACAAGATTGGATTCGTACTTCCGAAGATAATGTCATCAACGTAGATTTGTACCAAAAGAATATGGTCATTATCTTTTATACGAAAGAGTGTTTTATCAACCACTCCTTTCGTGAAGCCGCAATTGATAAGAAAGTATGAGAGAGTATCATACCAGGCTAGTGGAGCTTGCTTTAAGCCATAAAGAGCCTTTTTGAGATGATACACCTTTTCAAGCTCATTATTGATTGCAAAGCCAGGTGGTTGTTCAACATACACCTCTTCTTCAAGAAGTCCATTTAGGAAAGCGCTCTTGACATCCATTTGATAGACTTTGAAGTTCTTATAGGCTGCAAAAGCTAGAAATATGCGAATAGCTTCCAATCTAGCTACAGGGGCGAAGGTTTCATCAAAATCAATACCTTCTTCCTGGCAATACCCCTTAGCAACAAGACGAGCTTTGTTCCTAACAATGAGCCCATCTTCACTCATTTTGTTTCTAAACACCCATTTAGTTCCAATGACATTCTGATGAGATGGTCTCGGGACAAGTTCCCACACCTTATTTCGTTCAAATTGATGGACCTCTTCTTGCATGGCTATTACCCAGTCTGGGTCTTTTAGAGCTTCTTTTAGACCTTCTTTAATATTTCCAATAACTTGACCTGATGGATGATCTTTTAACCATCGAAGGTCTGGTTCAAAAACATCTTGTTGAATTTGAGCGTCCATTTCAGGAATATAAGGTAGATCAATGTAAATCATTGGTTCAGATGTTGTGATAGGTGAAGGATCATTCTGTTGAATTCCAACCTTTTCTTGAGACACAGGTTCGGGTTCATGAACCTTTAGTTGATATTTCGTGTAGGACGAGAGTATGTCTTCATCGTCTGAGGTATTTTCGTCAACAGGTTGCTGAGGATTTTGATTTGACTTGATTGAAGTTTTACATCCTGATGGGTTCATCTCGGATTGTTCATCAATCTTGACATGAATGGATTCCTCATTTACCATTGTTCGTTTGTTTAGAACTCTGAATGCTTTGCTTACAGAGGAGTATCCCATGAATATCCCTTCATCAGCTCTTTCGTCAAACGCTCTTAGATGATTCTTTCCGTTGTTATGTATGAAGCACCTGCAACCAAAGACATGAAAATAACCGACACTAGGTGTTTTACCTTTCCATAACTCATATGGTGTCTTGTTGTGAGATTTGTTGATCAAAGATCTATTTTGTGTATAGCATGCCGTGTTTATGGCTTCAGCCCAAAATCTCTTAGGTAATCCTAAGTGAGAGATCATCGTTCGTGCAGCTTCTTTCAAGGTTCTGTTTCTTCTTTCGGCTACTCCGTTTTGCTGAGGAGTTCGTGCTGCCGAAAGTTGGTGGAAAATTCCATTTTTGCGCACAAAATTCCTTTATGACTTTGTTGACAAATTCCGTTCCTTGATCTGATCTTATTCGTATTATTTTGAGCTCCTTTTCTGTTTGAAGTTGTCTCAAAAGATTTGGAAGAGCTGTTTCTGTTTCATTCTTCTTTTTCAAGAAAAGCACCCATGTATATCTTGTGTAGTCATCTACTATAACAAGAGTATACTTTCTTCCACTCAGACTTGCTGGATCAACTGGTCCAAAGAGGTCCATATGTAGAAGGCTTAGAGATCGAGACTTTGCATCTACAATTTTTGACTTGAAGGATGACTTGAATTGTTTTCCTTTTTGACATGCCTCACATATTTTGTCTTTCGTGTAAGATGCTTCGGGTAGCCCTCTTACTAGATTTCTCTTGGCGAGCTGGTTTATCGTCTTCAAGTTCAGATGACTTAGTTTGTTGTGCCATTCTTGATTGAGATCTGCATTACTTTTGGCTACAAGGAAAATGTTAGCATTAGAAGAATTTAAAGATAATACATACATATTCTTCTTTCGTTGTCCCGTTAAAGCTGTCTTGTTATCTTTCGTGTTCACGATTTTGCATTCGTCTTTGAGAAATTCTACTTTGTATCCTTTGTCACAAAATTGACTTGTGCTTAGAAGATTGAACTTCAGTCCTTCAACATAAGAGACATCTTGAATTGTTATTCCCTTGTTGATGATGTCCCCTTTTCCACGAGTTTTGCCGCTATTTTCACCTCCAAAGATAACTTTGGGTCCATCAAATTCCTTAAAGTTGCTCAACATTGTTTTGTCACCAGTCATATGTCTTGAGCATCCACTATCAATATACCATATGACCTGTTTTTCCTGCATCAAAAATTATGTGTTTTTAGGTACCCATTTAGTTTCGGGTCCTTGGGGGTTAGCAGTCAACTTTGGAACCCATATTAACCTAGAGTATCCACGACTCATCCTCGGTCCTCTATATCCATTGGATGTGCGATAATCATAATGGATGCTGGCAAAGACTTTAGCATTATATTTCTTACGTTGATCTTCCTGAGGAAGATTTTCATAATGCTTGAGATGATTGGTTTGTTTACGCAGATGAACCATTTCAAATACTGCTCTTGGGAGAGGTTCTGGGTAATCAAACCAATCTTCTTCTGATGGCCCAGTCCATCCATTGCCATACCCAGATCTTTTGAAGGATCTTTCGGGTTGTCTGATTTGTCCGCTTCTTGAGATTCCTTGTGCAGGATTCTTTCGTGTGAATTTCGGACGATATTGCCTCTGGTTACCATTCGTCTTTTTGTTGGATTGAGTATTCCAGTTAGGCTGACCCTTTTTATGGCGTGGATTCTGTTTATTGCCATTTGGTCCATTCCTTTTGACATAGATTTGTCTAGGATTGCCATTACTAGATTTCTTCTTTCCAGATTCCACAATTCGTTGTACAGCCATACCTTTCAGTTGGCTTGTTGATTGTGGTGTTTCGACATTGTTAACTACCATCATAGGCTCAGACATCTGGGTGGGTCCTTGAACAAATGCGGCCTCGAAGCTTTCGTGTGAATATGCATTCGTGGATTTGTTCAATTCGACTTGTGAAGAGGAGCTGGGGTTAAAACCAATTCCAGTTCTTTCCCCGGGCAGTCTGGATTCATTCATCATTCTATCCATTAGGTTGGATGAATTATTGAATTTATCCAAAACTTCAAGCAGTTCTTGCTCTCTCTTCTCTTTTGCTGTGCACAGCTCCTTTAGAGCGAGAACATCCTTTTCAAGCTGCTCCTTAGCAATGACTAGCACATTGTTCTCAATGTGAACTTGCTTTAGTTCATTATAGCTAAGCATGAGCCGAGAGTTCTCCTCCTTGGGTTTGGAGTAAGTGCTATTTATCACATTGAACCTCCTTATCATTTCGGTGACAGATTCATTGGAGGTAAGACTTCTCACAGAACTCGACTCAGCTGAATAACAAGAGGATGAATGACTATTTACCTCGTCTTCATCTGCCATGAGACATAGTTTGTCTGACTCTTGACTGAATAGGCACAACAGTCCTTTCTCCTCATCAGTGCTTTCGTCTTCTGAACTAGAGCTTGAGGAGCTACTTTCGGTTGCGACTGTGTCAGAAGTTTCGTTCACTACCATTGCCTTCCTTCTTCCTTCCTTTCTGGAGTTTGACGATTCAGGTTTGTCGCTTCTTTTATATCTTTCTCCAGTCTCTCTTGAGGGACTTGTGGTAGCATTGTTATCTTGATGTTTGCTTACTATGGGATGTGGACAGTTTGCCTTGAAGTGTCCTGGCTTTCGGCAATTATAGCAAAATAGCTGAGAGTCCATAGTTTCAGATTTTGAGGTTTGAGGAAAGTTCTCGTGCTTCTTTCGGTGGCCCGTACGTTGTGGATCTTGAAAGTTTTTCTTTCTCATGAATCTTTTCATTTTCCTTACAAATAGTGCATATTGTTCATCAGATAAAAAATCACAAGAGTTAGGTTTCGACCTGTTGGATGTTGATGCTGATTGATTTGCCACGAGAGCAATGTTTCTTGTTTCTGAATCTTCGGCATCTTTTGGTTCATGTTCGAACTCATAAGCTTTGAGATCACTGAAAATTTTGGCAGTGCTTGTTGTTTTCATATCTCGACTGTCCCTCATTGCAATAACCTTCATTTCCCATGATTTAGGTAGACCACGAAGGATCTTCAGGTTCATTTCCTTCTCAGTGAGTTCTTTTCCAAGATCTGTTAAATCGCTCATCAGTCTGGTGAATCTAAGTTCCATATCCATGATTGATTCATTTGGCAGCATTTTGAAATCTTCGAATTTTTTCATAGCCATTGTCAGCTTGTTGTCCTTTTCTTGCTCGTCTCCTTCTCCCAAACTCATTAGGACATTCCACACTTCCATAGCATTCTTGCATTTTCGGACTCTGGGAAACATGGAATCATCCAGAGAGTTGTAAAGAATATTTCTTGCTACATTGTCCAGATTCGCTCTTGTTCTTTCTTCTGAGGAGTACTAGTCTTTCGGTTTTAGTATCATCTGTGGAGCTCCTGCTCCCTGTGCGGCTGCTTGAGCATTCGCCATCATGATTATGATTGGTCCGGTTGTTATGACGTCCCACATTTCATCATGAATGGAGCATAGGAGAGCCTGCATTTTTAACTTCCAGTCATCAAATTTAGCAAGACTAAATGCAAGTTGTTTGGAGCGATGAGCATGTTCCTTTTCCATTTTTTTTTTAACAAAAAAACATGCAAAGAAAATATGCAAGATTTTCAAGAGGTTTTTGGGATCTACCAGGCAGTAAATGCAAAGCCTTTACCGATCAAGGTATTGGCTCTGATACCACTTGTTGGTCCCGATAGAATGAGATGAGAGTCTAGAGGGGGGGGGTGAATAGACTATTTTCGTTAGAAGCCCTAAACGTCACCTTTCGGTGTCTTGGCGCAGCGGATAAGATAGATTTGTTTTAGATACTTTGCACGAGTTTGAGTATTTAGACAAACTTACGGTAACAATAATAAAGGAATGATATGAAAGCAAAAAGGAAAAGCGTAAGTAAGGAGATAGAGAGGACACGAGATTTTATAGTGGTTCAGCCAATGTTGCCTACTCCACTCTTCTTCCACAACTGTTGGAAGGATTGCACTAACACTCTTAGTACAAATACACAAAGACTTCCTTGATCACTAAGCCGGACAGTCTTCGTAGGTTTTTCAACTCCTCGAGTTTACTCCGCCTCTATCAACTTCTTCTCCTGAGTTGAGGTTGGTAGAAAATGATTTCTTGAATTCTCCAACGATGAGGTCTTGACTCTAAGATATGATTGCTTCAAACAGATGTCAAGACTTTCTTGAGGTGTAAGACAAATGATTCTCCAAGTAACTTAGCACCTCAAAACTGGTTCACAAAAGCTTTTAGTAAGTAGTAGACTTTTCAAGAGCTTTTGTAAGTGGATAAGTCGAGTGATAATGAACCAGCACCTTCTTAGTTGATGAAGGTGAGTTTATATAGGTGATGAAAATCCATCCGTTGGAGGGAGATGAAATTTTCGAACCTTTTAACCATTGGACAAGGACCGGGGAGCTTCATGCATTAAATGCTCCATTAATGAGGTTGTACCATGTAGCCGTTGAAGGTATGGTAAGCATTAGGGTTTTGTCCTTTAGCTCCAAGAGACGGTACATCTTCATTTAATGCTTCTTGAAAAGTGTGTCCCATAAGATGAAGTCCTTATTGTCCTAGGATGTTGTCAAATCAGACAGGTGAAACATTCTTCTCGTTGTTGAAGAGAAGTAATGCTTGATAACGATCGTTTTTCACAAACACTGTCCTTTCGTGCTTGTTGACAACTCCTTCTTGACTCTCGTTGTTGTTCTTCATGTCTCGTGTCTTCTTTCGCCTTGGAGACCCTAACATCTAGTCATAACTCATTTTCGTGTGTTTGTCTAGCTTAACACGAATTACAGAGGAGTTATGGCAACTCTCGTCTAGGACGAAAGCAGCAAAACAAAAAGCTAATGGTTAGGGGTCTACTTTTCTACATTACATTGGTATCATCAAAATCCTAATACAATGTTCCTAACAGTAATTATTATAAAAATAAATCCATTGACCCATGTTTAGCTTAATTATCATAATAATTATTAGGCAATTACACAAATATTTGTGTAATTATACTTTTAATTGAAATAATTATAAATGAAATCCAATAATCCATGTTTAATTATAATTATATTATTATTATTAAAATTATTAGCTTAATTAGCATAATAATTATTAGTCAATTATCTTAATATTCGTGTAATTATTTATTTATTTAACGACCATAATAATTAATAGATTTTATATACTAATAATTTGGGAGGTAGTTTGGGCAAAAGTTGCAAAAGTAAGATTTTTTTTATTAATTTAATTACCATAATAGTTATTAGTTTACCATGTGGGTATGTTTTATAAATGGCGGATCCGTCACTTTAACATTTTGACTTTGGTCAAAATTTAAAAAAAAAAAAAAAGTGTTTGGTTATTCAACGATTTAAAGCATTGATTTTCTCAAAAATGTTGAAAATGCAAATACTGCAATTTGCAACATTTTCAATTAGCGTTTCGGGGAAACTTTTTATTTTCCCTAAAACACCCCTATATTATTATTTAAAAAAAATTAATGTGGAGGAATCGTTTCGACTCCTTGAATGCAAGTGCCAATTTGGCTGGTTCACTGCTTGCCCATCAACGCCTGGGCAAGCTTATTATTTATGCTCTTTTTATAGGTGCCTCAAAGGCTCCTATGCCACTTTTCCCACCGATGTGAAAAAAGTGATAAAACTAAGGGGAGCCGGTTCGGCTCCCCTTATGCTATATCTTTTTAAAATTTTTTTAAATTTATACTACTACTACTACTGCTACTGCTACTACTACTATTTATTATTTTTATTATTATTATTATTATTATTATTATTATTATTATTATTATTATTATTATTATTATGTATACCCTTTAAGTCAATTTACATGTTAATCGCTAACTTAAATATCTAATAGTACCAAACATATTTCTACCCACCGCTGATATTGTAACTCTCTTAATCTAGTATTATTGATTTACTTTCTTGCAAACTGAAAAGTAGACTGATTAACACAGATTCTCGATTAGACAGTCATTCGGATAGATAAACAGATATAGCGTAATGCAGAAGCCTAAGGCAGAAAGTAAATCAACACATATGTTTGTTTACCTAGTTCGATGCAGTGTGTATCTACATCTGGGGGACGATCACCGATGCGTCCAATCCACTAACTCAGAATCCAATGTACAAAGGTAGAAAAAAACAATCTCACCCAAGTGCCCCACACAAGGTCAGTACCCAGTCTCTGATGCAGTCCAATGAAATCCCTACAAAGGTTTAGTGGATTGTTGAAGTCGGAGAGCCACACATTCAGAAGTCCAATGAAATCCCTTCAATGGAGAGCTAACTCTGATGCAGTCCGCTTCAATGATGCAGCCCCACGTTGTTCCCACAACTGAGTGATCTTCGCGTCCAATTGTTTAAGCAGTGTTGATTCTTCTCAAGTTCATCTTCATAATCACCATGAACACATTGTCTTGAAAAGATGCATAAAAATCAGAGATGTGTATCTTTTCAGTATAGATCGAGTGTTGCGGCTTCAATCAATGCAACCCTAACTTCTGAAAGTATGTGTGTATATATACTTCGAGAAGGAGAAGGCCGATCAAACCCAAGTCACCTTCTCTCGAAAAGGCATTTATATTTTTAGTTAATTAATCCGGTTAGATTTTATAAAAATGTATGCAAGTAGTGTTGTACTTTTAAATTTTTTGGATTTTTTTTATTTAGAAAATGGTGATAGTGATTAATAGGCATTCATATTTATAAATAATTAGTTGGTCTTATATAGATTATATATATATATACATATATATATATATATATATATATATATATATATATATATATATATATATATATATATATACTAGTTTTTTTACGCGCATTGCGCGATTGAGATAATGCCCAATATTTTTTATATATATAAATAAGTACTATAAAATATATCAATGCAAGATTATATTAGAATTGTTCATGCATAGATAATTAAATGTTGAATTTGCGCATTTAAATAGGTAATTCTAAGTTTACAAATGCAAGATAATATAGTTAAGATTAATTATAATTGTCAATAAAATAAATGTATGCGTATGGTTGAAACCAAATACGGGAAATAAGGGAGAGCAAATAAAAATTAGGGCATAAAATATTAAATATATACTAATATTGAAGGGCTAACTGCGGATGGCTAAACAAGGACATTGCGAGATAGTTTCCCACTTCAATTTGTAGTGTGATTTGAATACTTTTTTTGTCAATAAATCCCCCAAGTAGTTAATATGATTGGCTTAATTATACTTTTTTTAAATTTTTTTATAAAAATTATTATTATTATTATTATTATTATTATTATTATTATTATTATTATTATTATTATTATTATTATTATTATTACTATTATTATTATTATTATTATTATTATTATTATTATTATTATTATTATTAATATTATGAAATATATGTATACCCTTAGGTCATTTTACATGTTAATCTAAACGGCTAATTTTTTCAAATACCTTTTTACCAATCGTTGATATAATTCGCTGGTCAAATCCGCTAACTGTTGATTATCAAACAAGGAAATTGCGATGTAGTTCTCACTTCAATTTGTTGTGTGATTTGAATACTCTCTTTGTCAACAAATCTCTCAAGTAGTTAATATGACTGGCTTTATTAATTATGTTTTTTTTTAATTTTTAATTTTTTCATGGTATTAATAAATTACTTGGTAAATAAATATATAGCATTATTTTGTATTATAACTTTGATATTTAATTAAAAAATAGTGCACAAAAAAGATAATAGACAATGTAGTGAATATAATTAATTGATTAATTTGAATGTAAAGAATTTTTACATTGAAAAAAAAATAAAGACAATATAACTAATGAAATTATTTCTCTTATTTAATTTATTGATAATGAATAAATTTTTTTGAATAAAGACATAGTACACACATAATTGTAAATTAAAGAAATGCATATGTATTATTTTTTGTTGTAGATACTAAATTATTAATTATATAATTTAATAAGAGTAAAATAGAGTACTAATTATGCCAACTTTAATTTGATTGGGATGTGGTTCGAACCTGAGACCTTTCTTATTAAAATCAATGAGTAAGTTAACGGTGAACTAACAGAAACTAACAGAAAAGAAATATTTAACGGAAAATTTAACAGATAATCATATTCATTAAGGATAAATTAAGAAATCTCAAGGAATAATTAAAATCTGATCAATCTAAACCATTCATTTGATTAAAAAACTTGACCGCCATTTTTTCTACCCATTATAGGTCTAACTCTCTTGGACTCTTATTAGTATAGTAGATATAGTAGATATAGTATATTCATGGGCTTATCGAATGAAAATACCTTGAACATATAATATATGTGGTACATTACGATTACAATATAAGGAACTAATGACATTGAAATTTATAAATTTAAGATATAAAAAATGAGTTAATACCCAAAATCATCCTCGACTATAGTGATTTTTCTCAATTTCGTCCTAATCGACTTTGGTAACCTAATATCGTCTCAGACTTTTGTGCATGTTTCGCTCAATTTAGTCCTCCATTTGTTATTTCGTCAAATTGGTGTTAAATAAAGGGACAATTCAGTAATGTCAATATTGATCTCTCTTTACTTTCAACTTGTGAAGTGCGAAATTCCTCTTTCTTGTACGAATTGCACCCAGAAATACTTCCGGACCTGCAAATCAAATTTTATATTTGCAGTTTTAGGAGTAATTCTGGGAGTAATTCGTAAAAAAAAAAAAAAGATTTCGCAGTTCACATGTCTATGAGTAAAGAGATGCCAATATTAAAATTACTGAATTGTCTATTTATTTAACACCAAATGGACAGAATAACAAATGAGGGACTAAATTGAGCAAAAACACAAAAATTTGGGACTAAATTGAGCGAAACACAAAAGTCTGGGATGATATTAGATCACCAAAGTCGTTTAGGACGAAATTGAGAAAAACCACTATAGTCGAGGACGATTTTGGGTATTAACTCTATAAAAAATTATGGTTGTTGAAGTATGGAGTGAATGTACAAATAAAGGTGAATGGAAACAAATATTTTTTTTTTAAAGTTCAAGTGTATGTTCCTTAGTTAGAAACTTCAAAGGTCTAAAATTTTTGATCGGTGGTGACTTTGAAAATTATAATTCAACTACTAATGTAGTTTATTAAGTTTTTAAAAAATTGTAATTTTAAATACTATGTATTAAACTTTTAATATAATTTATTATTTTTAGTAATCACCCAGCTTAATTATCAATTTTTATTTTAAATGTAAATATATTTATTCATAATTTTGTCATAGCAATTCAACATAATTATTAAATAACAAAATTTTATAAATAAATAAACGTCATGAAATTGAATAATAGTAAGTATTTAATAACATAACATAATTTTAATATTTCAAATCTTTAGTCAGTGCATTGGATGAGCAAAATACTAGTAGAATACAATAACATGAAGTTCAAACTGATTTGGACTCAATTACCTTTTTTTTTTTGAATGCGGACTCAATTACCTTAGTTATGGTAATCTTCTATTATTATTTTTCAAAAATATTTTGAAATTATATATGTTTTTTATCTCTATAAATAGATATGACTCCTAATTCTAATAGAACTCCATGTACCAACCCCACACATCTTCTGTATCTCCTTTGTGTATTTCCCTCCCAAAGCACTTTTAGTTTTTCTTCAATCTCTAATCTTTTACTCCTCGCTTCTTTAACTGTGCGTCTCTCTCAACAGTAGGGGGCAATGGACCCACTTCTAAACTTCAACCCAAAAAGCGTGGAAGAAGTTTTCTTGCAATTCAAGGGTCGAAGGACTGCCTTACTCAGCGCTCTCACTAAGGGTACGTATTACTTAAATCTAAAGAAACCATTATTACTTCATTTATTTCTACCACTTAATAAAGGAATGAGCTGGGGTTTTTCTTTATGCGTTTTTCCAGATTTTGATGAAGTTTATAGGCAGTGTGACCCAGGTAAAGCTTTCTTTTCTCTCTTCTTGTGCAAGATATAGATACATATATGCTATGTTCTTTGAAATAATCTTTTCTTTGCAACACAGTCCAAATTAAGTCTTGATGAACAAACATTCACGCTCTTGATTATATTGTTTTAGTAATTAGGCTCTTCAATCAGATTTGCATATATATATATATATATATATATATATATATATATATATATATATATATATATATATATATATATATATCACATCATCTGTCTTAACCAGAGTAATGAATGGGGAACTTAAGGCTTAGTAATAAAAATTCTAAAAACTTTTGTAACTTTTAAAAACAATTATTATTGACTAAACTACTAATATGAAAAAAAAAATTACATACTAAAAATCTCAAGTTATTCTGTTGGTGAATTTTCTCATGAAAGCAACTTGAGAAATTTGACATCATTTTGTATCTCAAAAGTTCTGGTTTGATTACCTTTGTTGCTAAGACAATGATGAAGTGTTTCTTCGTTTGTGCTAAGTCTTAAGTTTGTATACTAGAGCTAGATTCCTAACAAGTTATACTAAAGTTATTGAATTGAAATGCCTTTAGAATTGAACAATCTTGAAATAAGAGGCTAATAAGTGAAAAATAATGTTTGAAAGTGATTTTGATATAAGGAGAATAAAATGTGAATTTCCTACTTTACCCCTCAAATTTTTATATTTTTAAATTTTTCCGTTAGAAGATCGGGGATCGGGGACCAGTGCAACTTCGTTCATAACTGAGGGACTAAAAATAAAATAAATACGGTCATAACTCAGGGACTGAGTCCGAACTTAGCATAACACATGGACCAAAGATCAATTTTCCCCATATATATATTCGGAACTGTACCATTAGATGCGGTGAGATGTGGTGCACTTTTTGGTGTAAGGTGCATTTTTAAACACTGTGTGGTACATTTATGGATGGTAAAATCCACACCAATGACATGGAAAGTAACGTACACATTTATAGTGCATTTTTAAACAATGTGTGGTGCATTTATGGATACTAAAATCCACACCAATGGCATGGAAAGTACCGTACACATTTGATCCAGTGTTTATATATATATATATATATATATATATATATATATATATATATATATATATATATGTGTGTGTGTGTGTGTGTGTGTGTGTGTGTGTGTGTGTGTAAACAATTAAAATGTATTAAGTTTGGGTTTGTAATTGCAGCTCAGAATTGGAAGCTTTGCCTTATTGGACATCCGGGTGAACGATGGGAAGTGAATATTGCAGAAGAAGAAATGCATGTAGTGCTTCCTCAACCCCTTAGGGGCATTAACTTTGGTCGAGATAGAATGGACAAAAGGGAGTGGCTTACTATGCTTGCACTTCACAGTGACACATGGCTACTTCGTGTTGCATTCAATTTTAGTTCAAGATTTCGCCATGACAAGGCTGATAGGTATGTTTTTTTTTTTTTTTGATATATATATTGAAAAGGGGAAGGATTGAATGAACTAATTTGATAAATTTTCACTATTACAGGAGTCGGCTTTTCGATATGATAAATGAACTCCCTACCATTTTAGAAGTTGTGTCTGGGAAAGCTGTGGAACCACCAAAACACAACCCAAAACTGCGCAATGATGACAGCAATAAGCCAAAGGTATATATTATGACATTCTTAATAGTGAGGTTTTTTGGATTGGTTTTTGAAGTGCCAAATAGGGGAGAGGAAAGAGGAAAATATGAAAAAAAAAAATGGAATAAAACAAGCTTGAAAAAAATTGTATTTACGTGCCTATCACGCGCCAGGCTGGGCGCCTCACGCGAGTTGGCAGCCACCCCTCTCTCTTTTGGTGAGGCTCACAAATCTGAAAAAACTTGGGTCTGAAGAACCCACTCCCTTTCTCTCCTCTCTTTAATTTTTTTCATGTGGCAAAAATGTCTGAAAAATAAAGAAAAAATCACTTATGGTGATGCTCTTAGATTGAGTGTGGGTGTAGTGCCCAACAATTGGGTTTGAATTTCAATGGAAAAGGATCTTAGCTTGAGAAAGAAGCAAAGTCTAAGACACATTTCGAGATTGATCTCTTCTTATACTTTCCAGAATACGGGATGAGGGGTCCTTAGGTTTAGGATTTAAATTTTTATTAGTGATGAAATGTTTTTGTTTTAATTTGAGTATATATTAATGTATGTTTGGTTTGGATTTCAGAGAAAGTGGCCAACACCACCAAACATACCTTTCAAGTTTCCAGTTTAATTGGATGCTCAAGTTCGACTTTGAAAATTATACTTTACTATGGAACTGGAGTATGTGTATCATGACAGTGATCATGTAATGACCCAGAATCCACGAGGCACAAGCCTAGAGCAAGATAAATTTACTAGCATGTTTAAGTACAACGGCATAGAATACTATTCTCTCTGTCTCATTTTATTTGTCTGGTTTAGTTACCGAGTCTTGGCTAGAGTTATTTATATATTCAGATATTACATTAACATACTATTAAATACAAAAAATCAAATTTAAAAATAATTAAACCCTTATATATTATTAAACCACAGTACATAATCTCGATGCCACTGATTTTTATGTTAATGATGTTGAGATTACAAATGAAGCCACATTTCCAAGTTCAGGCGCAAAGTTCTCAACCAGTCCAACATGACTCCTTGCAATTCTTATTCCACGTTGTACAAAAATTATGTACCTTCCGTTAATGTACCTACATTTAACAGTTCTAGTACATGTAAACAAATAGCTTATAATTATATTGCTGACACATAATATGATAGCTACAAGTATAAAAACTATCAACTGTAGGTACATAATGTATCAACTATAGATACAAAATCTGACTTTATAATTGCTGACATAGAATATAATAGCTACGGGTAGGTATAGAAACTATCAACTGTATGTACAGAATGTGTCAACTATAGATACAAAATCTGAATGTTATTTTTGGACCATGGTCTACGTACAACGCAAGGTAGGCCTTGGTCCATAGTATAATTTGCCGACTCCTTGACCTCATAAATCAAGAAAATTTCTAAGGAGCAATATAATGCCATCAAAGAACATAATATTATATTGCACTGGCAGATAGGAGGAAAACATGTGAATGTATCACCAACTGGTGGAAGTGTTTTGGATGGACAAAACATGCATGAATTGAAGGAAACTTTCGAGAATTATATTAGCTTCAATATTTCATAAGCTTTTCAAAGGTTAAGAGGTGAAAGTGTGATCATCATCAGTACAAGTCTACAAGATGAAGTACTATATAAATGAAGAACTTGATAGAATCAAAGAAGCTAGGAAAGAATCTGAAAAAAAAAAAAAAAAAAAAAAAGGCAATTTTATGTAATTGCCTGATATTTTTTATTTTATTACTCCTATATTTTATCTTTGTGATGAACTTGTACTTGTAATAGTCTGATTATCTAGTGGAAAGTTCATTCTATTTTACTTAAAGTTTACTTATGTTTACTCTAGGAA
The DNA here is from genome assembly GCF_001879475.1 of Ipomoea nil. NCBI lineage: Eukaryota > Viridiplantae > Streptophyta > Magnoliopsida > Solanales > Convolvulaceae > Ipomoea > Ipomoea nil. The sequence continues at coordinate 941,677 of NW_017617731.1, read as the reverse complement.
TTATCTAAGTGTTAAACTCAAATTATGCGCTAAAAATCAATGAAAAGTTAAAATTTACAAAGTTTATTTAAATCAACCAGAAGAAATGAGTATATATAGGTTTTGATTTTGATGATACCAAACAAGTTAGAAAATTAGGTCTCAAAAATTTTATTTTAATTATAGAGTTATATGTTCATAATTTTTGATGTTCATATATCCAATTGTTGAACTTTGTATTCACAAATCACATAACTATATGTTCATAATTTGATAACTATACAATTTAGAAATTATGAATCTACAGTACATAAATTATGAATCTGCATTATAGAAATTATGAATCTACTGTATTTAAATTATAAATCTACGATTTAGAAATTATGAATCTACAGTATAAATTTTATGAATCTACAATATAGAAATTATGAATCTACAGTATAAAAATGATGAATCTATAACGAGACACCCACCACATAGTGTAGGAGGGTGTGCATATATGTATTGAAATCCAAAATCCTTTCTATCATCCATTCCCTCTTTAGTTATAAATTTATCTTTCTAAAAACATCTACTTTGCAGCTGTAACTCTACAATCCATAATTTTCGGCTCCTTACACCATTAACCTCTATGGTGACATAGTGTGGACTCCGATCAATGTAGTTCTTAGATGAGTTTTGGCAGTGTGACTAGGGACGAGAATGGAAGTTTCATAATGTGTATCGTGATCTAAAATGAAATTTAAATTATGTACATTCAATTAATATAGTATGTACATGTCAATAAACTAACTGAAGTATATAATGTGTTAAATAGTATTATATACATAATTTATGAACTGAAAAATACATAATTTATTAATTGAAGGTATGTATTCCATAATATGTTCACACTACATATACATAATTTAAATTTCGTGGTCTGTAGTATAACAATTGATTTTTAACCTTACCTGATCACGTCTATGTAACCTAGCACAACTCTGTATATCTCTTCTAAATAAATAAACGAATGACATAGTTTTTTTTTTTTTTTTTTTCAAGAGAAAATATATATTAATGCATTAAATCACGAAACGAATGACATAGTTTTGATATGTTTTTTGTCCCCAAAGTAGTGGTCTCAGAGATAGAAGATCAATAGATTGCTCTGGATGAAAATTAAACTTAAAATTTTGTGGTTATCAAGCTAATTAACAACCCAACAAACTTGATTGGGGTTGCTCCAAATAAAAATATACACGTTGCATAATTATAAAACATGATAATATATTTACAAAATTTCAAGAAATAACGTTTAAAAATTTTGAGCAATAAAGATAATTATAATAGATTTCCCTACGTACTAGTATCAACCCCTCAAATTAAAGTCCCTCTCCATGCAGTGCTCTGATCCTCTATCTGTTATAAGGTCAAATTTTCTATTTCCCTCCCAAAACACTTGTCTTTTTTTAAACTCTGTGTGTCTCTCTCTCGTATTTTATACGTTTCTGTATATAAACACCCAAATAGATCAGAACAAGAAAGCAGCGGAAGGGGGCAATGGAGCATTTCAATCCAAGAAGCGTGGAAGAGGTTTTCAAAGAATTCAAGGGTCGAAGGACTGCCTTACTCACAGCTCTCACTACAGGTGCTTAATTACTGCTCCATATTGCATCTTTAATTACTTTAATCAAAAGAAACCATTTTTACTTAATAAAGGTTTTTCGATCTTTATGCGTTTTTCCAGATTTTGATGAAGTTTATAGGCGGTGTGACATCCCAGGTAAAGCTTTCTTTTTTCTCTTCTTGTGCAAGATATATATATACATGCTATATATATATGTTCTTTGAAATAATCTTTTCTTTTCTTGATGAACAAACATTCACGTTCTTGATTATATTTTTCAGTAATTAGCCAGGCTCTTCAGATTTGCGTATATATGATAATTCCTTTTATATATATATATATATATAATGCATGGATGGATGGAAAGAATTGAAATGTGTTAAGTTTGGGGTTGTAATTGCAGGTCGGAATGGGAAGCTTTTCCTTATGGGACATCCAGGTGAAGAATGGGAAGTGAATTTTGCAGGAAGAGGAATGCATGGAGAGCTTCCTCAACCCCATAGCGGCATTAACTTTGCTCGAGAAAGAATGGAGAAAAGGGAGTGGCTCACTATGCTTGCAATTCACAGTGACATATGGCTACTTGCTGTTGCATTCTCTTTTAGTTCAAGTCTTGGCCATGACAAAGCTGATAAGTATGTTTTTGATATATTGAAAAGGGAAAGAATTGAATGAAGTAATTTGATAAATTTTCATTGCTCTATCAATCTGCTGTTACAGGACTCGTCTTTTCAATATGATAAATGAACTTCCTACCATTTTAGAAGTTGTGTCTGGGAAAGCTGTGGAACCACCAAAACACAACCCAAAGCTGCTCAATGATGACACCCAGCAGCCAAAGGTATAGGATTTGAACAAGTATAAGTGATGAAATCTTAGCTTTTTGTCTTAATTTGAGTATATATGTATGTATGTATGTTTGGTTTGGATTTCAGAGAAAATGGTCAACACCACAGCCAAGAAATTGGAAAGACGAGGCAATAGTGCGTGGAAAATCATTGCTTCGGCCGAGTGGTCCAGCAGCCCCCGCGATGGCTTCCTCTCAGGCCCGGGTCTTTCCCGTTCAGTTTGAGGATCCTTCAACACTACTGGCTTCTCATAGGCAGATTGCAGCTTCTCTTCAGGCTACCATTACTGGTCTGGAGAATCTCTTGGGTACCCACTTGAATGAAATAGCACGATTGGAAGGGATGGCTCGAATTCTTGCCAACAACCGCACCTCGGATTCTCACAATGATGCTTCCACTGACTCGGACTAGCCCTCTCTATTATGATGTTCGCCATTCATTGTCAATTTGTTTGTTCTTTCCATTTGATGAAATGCCTCAAGTTCACCAAGGATAAGAATATTTTAGAAACATGCTGTTGAAGTTTTCTGTCAAATCAAACTGTGTTTTTTTTGGAAGTTTTCTATTCAGAGAATATTGTTTGATTTTTGAAAGCACTTTCACATTCACTTTTAAAATCTCTCTGTCACATTTTACAGTTACCCACTTTACCTTTTGCCATATCTTATACTCCGTAGTTACTAAAGTTTTTACGTATCTTGAACATATTTATTTCAACTGTACAATTTTGCTTTTGTACAATAAATTTCCTTAAGACTATTTAATTAATTAGTCAACATACCCTTAGGGGTCGTTTGGTTCACGGAATGTCAGATTACCTTAAGGAATGTTAGATTGCTAGGAATGTTAAATTACTGGGAATGTTAGATTCCTGTGTTTGGTTAAAATTGGGGTATGTAATATAATCATGTTTGGTTTAGGGTTATCTTTTATTCACACACTATAATATCCTTAACATATTTTCATATATTTTAATAAATTTAAAAATTAAAATAAATAAATAAGATAACGGTATCATATATAATTACATGATTTTAAAATATGAACTAAAATATTGAACTTGAAAAACAAAATTATTTTATATGCTAACCTAACATAATAAAAATAAACAAATATATAATTACAAAAATAATTATATATACATGTGTGTGTGTAATAAACTAACATAACCAAGGTTATCTTACATAACCTTAGAAATTGAAGGGAATCACATTCCCTTCAAAATCCTATGTGGAGGGAATGTGACATTCCTGGGGAATGTTAGATTCCCTGAGATAATGTGAACCAAACATAGGTATGTGAGCTTTGGAATGTCACATTCCCTTGGTTATGTTATATAACCTGAACCAAACGCCCCCTTAAGGTTTAAGGGGAGTGTTGAAAATCTAACTTAAATTTTCTAATTAATTATTTGTCACCTTTAATATGTTAAAAAATATTTAAAAATCTATTCGTCCATACTAGATTTTTATTCTTTTAAATTTAAACAGGGACCATCACCAGGTTGGACTCATGATAAGTCAATGAATCAAGATGGGCTGATGGTAGTTGAGCAAAATTAGCCCAACACATAAATATTGTAGCGCATAACGGCAATTTATATTCTACACCACGGCGCGCGTGCAACACTGTGCGCCTAGATACAAAACGATGTCGTTTTAATTTTTTTTTTTTTTTTTAATTTCCCGCCCAGTGAATGGCAGTTATTTTTTCTTTAAAAAAAAAAAAAAACCCTGTTCAAAAATATACATAATGTTATACTAGAATACACATAATTGTATACATGAATGTACATAATTATATAACAAAATATACATGCTCTTTTTAAAAGATAATACACATAATCTAACATAATACATAATAAACATAAACTTTTAACATAATACACATCAACTCTTAACATAATACACACAAATTTTCTGATTCGGATGTACATAATTGTATAAAAAGAATGTACATAATTGTATAAAAAATGTACATAACTGTATGAACAAATATACATAATTGTATGAACAAATATGCATAATTGTGTGAACAAATATACATAATCACAGCAACTTCCTACCGCGCCTCCCAAACGACCCCAAAACGACATCGTTTTGGGAGACGCGCGGCACACAGTGCTACGCGCGCCGTGGTGTAGGGTATAACGATTGGCGCATAACTATAATACCCGCGAGCAAATTTTATTATGGACTATGGTCCAAAACGGTGTCGTTTCTTTTAATGAAAAGAAATGGCACCCATTACGTGTAATTAGTTCTGTTTGTATAACATATTCAATTTCACTTTATATACATTGTAGTTTCATTTCAGCACAACTAAATTTTCATTTTGTTTCAACTACATTTTCATTTGACATTATACATATAGTAGTCTTATTATAGTGAGATCTGTTATTAAATTTTATTTTATACACATTGTAGTCTTATTACAACACCACTAAATTATAATTTAATTCAACTATGGTTTCATTAGACAATATACTTTCAAATATGTGAAACTGTTATTCAGTTTCATTTTATATACACTGCAGTTTCATTTCAACACAACTAAAATATTATTTTGATATAACTACAATTTCATTTTTTTTAATCAAAAGTCAAGAACTTTTATTAATGACGAATGTTCCGAAGAGAGGCGAAGCCTTTAAGATCAAACAAAAGAGCCAATTTGGCTTGTTCCGGTAAAGAATTGAGAGTACAAAAAAGCTGAGATGATCCAGCATTAACACCAACCGATGCAAGGGAGTCAGCTACGCGATTAGCCTCACGATAAACATGCCTGATCATGGATCCCCACGAACCAAGACATGTGCGAACATAGAGAATAGCATTTTTAATTTTCCCTTAAGGCTTAAGGGGAGTGTTGAAAATCTAACTTAAATTTTCTAATTAAGTATTTGTCACCTTTAATCTGTTGAAAATATATTTAAAAATCTTTTCGTCCAGACTATACTTTTACTCTTTTAACTCTATTTTAGACTTGACTAATTAATTTAAGAAATGAATATTATCTTTAAGGTGGTCTTGAACAATTAACTTCATTAGTTAAACAATTTATTTAAAACCTTTCAAAATTCACTCACTTTAAAAGAAATTATAAAAGTCTTTTCACCCCAACCTTAACTCCTCCCTAGACTTTTACCTTATCAAACTCGGACCAACAATTTATTTATTGTGATCAATGAAGTCCTATGGGATAGGTTCAAGTACCATTTCATTCACTAGCTGATTTTCTTAATTATATATGTTTTGTATTTTTCTTACTTCTCTTTGTTATTGATTAGTCTTTTTTTCTAATTGTTTTGTCATTACACACACACACACACACACACACACACACACACACACACACACACACACACACACACACACACACACACACACACACACACATATATATATATATATATATATATATATATATATATATATATATATATATTTGCAACTATAGTAGCTAATACTAGTACTATCGTATCGTAGTCTCTATGCAATACGACACGCGTTACTCAATCCTCTATAATTTAAAACAATAGGTGCATGCCACTTGTTTAAATGATTTTTATAATTGCTAAGTCAGGTATTGAAGGTCCATTAGAATTCGAAAGAATGTACCGGCACATAAATATGTAGTACCAAATCTAATATATGTTTTGCTTCATTAAGTTTTATTACCTAATTAAGTACTCGAAGACAACTTGCATTTGATCATAATGGATACTACTCGCGCTAATGATGACATATTATTATAGTTGGTGTAATCTTGTTCTTGGGGTTTCACGTTTGCTCCAAGTGAGATAATGTAACGTTTTCCTTTATATTATAATAATAATAATAATAATAATAATAATAATAATAATAATAATAATAATAATAATAATAATAATAATAATTTATGTGGTGCAAATTATTTAGGCTGACTAAGTATTAGTATTTGGTTACCTACATTGATTAGATGTGGGTATATAGACTCTTAAGTCATCTCATTGCTCAGTTTACGACTCATACACCATCAAGAGTACATACTGAGAGAAGTGAGAGAAACTCTTCCTTGTTCACGGTGATTTCACAGTAGTCCGAGGAACTCATCCTCAACAGACAAAGGACTCAAGCAACTAAGAATTGAAGCTATATATGGCTGGAGGTTAGTGGCTGGGTTTACGTTTATTGCCACATATTAAGTGTTTAATGTGGATTATGTACTTACATTTGGTATTCAAGCCAGTTTACAGTTTAATCCTTAGAGTTATTAAAAACCTACTGAGTGAGTTTACTCACGTGTTTTTATCTTTTGTCAAACGATCTGCGAACTGACCAGCCCAGACTATAGCTAGGTAGTCGGATCAGTTTCTAGGCTACTTAAGGGTGTTGAGATCTTATGGTATTGAGTAGATACCAATTGATAGGAGAAAAGTGGAGTAAAAAGATTACATCATTTCTGAAACACTATAAAATCTCTCGTGTCATTTTACATTTATACACTTTACCTTTCTATCCTTGCCATATCTTATATTCCGTATTTACTAAAGCTTTAACGTATCTTGAAAATATTTATTTCAACGGTACAACTTTGCTTTTGTAAAATAAATTTCTTTAGACTATTTAGTTAAATAGTCAACATACCGTTAAAGGAGTGTTGAAAATCTAATTTAAATTTTCTAATTAAGTATTTGTCACCTTTAATCTTTTGAAAAAATATTTAAAAATATATTCATCTAGTCTAGAATTACTCTTTTAAGTTTTAACCGGGACCATCATCGGGTTGGACTCATCAAAGTCAATGAATCAAGATATGCCGATGGTACTTTGAGCCAAGTTAGCCCAACACATAAAAAATCAAGATGGGCCGATTGTAGTTGAGGTTGGTTAACAAGACATAAATAGGCAATTTATATCCTACACCACGGCGCGGGTTGCACTATGCGCCCAGATGCAAAACGACGTCGTTTTAATTATTTTTTTTTTTTGAAATTTCCCGCCCCAGTGAATGGCAGTAGTTTTTTCTTTAAAAAAAAACCCGCTGTTCAAGAATGTACATAATGTTATACTAGAATACACATAATGTTATACATGAATATACATAATTATATAACAAAATATACATACTCTTTTTAAAAGATAATACACATAATCTAACATAATACATAATAAACATAAACTTTTAACATAATACACATCAACTCTTAACATAATACACACAAATTTTCTGATTCGGATGTACATAATTATATAAAAAGAATGTACATAATTGTATAAAAAATACACATAACTGTATGAACCAATACACATAACGTTGTGAACAAATACACATAACGTTGTGAACAAATACACATAATTTCAGCAACTTCCTACCGCGCCTCTCAACACTACCCCAAAACGACGTCGTTTTGGGAGGCGCGCGGCGCACAGTGCTATGTGTGCCGTGGTGTAGGATATAACGATTGACATAAATATTGCAGGGCATTATTATAAGCAAATTATGTTGTGAGCACGTGCCCACCTTATAAAGTGGACACGGTTTCATATCTATAATTTCTATACTGTAGATTCATTATTTCTATACTGTAGATCCATAATTTTTATACTGTAAATTCATAAAATTTATACTTTAGATTCCAATTGTTGAACTCTGTTTTCACAAATCAGAGAACTCACTAAAAAAAAAAAATGTCTATATAGTGATGGATTTAGCGACGGACATAATCCAAGGTGCTCTTAAGATTAATTGGTGTTTGGATGGGAGAAAATAAATTAGGACTTCAGCAATGAATGTATGTGAGATGTATTGCTGTCAATTAACATTTCCTAACAACTTGATGCAATGAAATTATAAATCCAAGGTGCTCTATAGTATTAGATATTTAGATCTGAAAATAAGCTAAGACCTGGATTGAATTGGGCAAATAACAGTTTCTAGCAAACAATGCTTAAAGCCATAAATATGTGGAAATTGCAGATTCAGGAAGATAAAAGTATGAGAAATTTTATTGCTAAAGAAGGTCTATCTTCTACAGATAGGTCTGAAATCAATGAGCTGAAGGGCGAAAATCTTACAGTTTGAGAACTAAAGTGCACACTTGAAAGTTTTTGCATGTATTTTTAACCCAAAGCTCCCTTTGTTTTTATCTTTTTATCTTTTCTTTGGGGCCTTTGGGTTTGTTTTCTATCCCCTTAGCAATTATATCCACCCATGTTGATGCAAACAAGTGATGCTATATAGACACTAAAGTTATACTCTACAAAATTGCATGTTTAAGGAAAGTCATATTTAAAAAACACCCTATATGTTTAAGGAAAGTCATATTAAATTGCATCTTTTTGTTGTAATATATATGATCAATCATTATCAAGCCTCAATTATGTAATCTTTCTTGCAGATTGATAGCTGCTTGCATTAAAGCCTTGAAGGAGGGGTTATCATATATTTCAATATTATTATTTAATAATTGTAGCATTGTAGAGCTTCTCTAATGAACTTGCCCAGAACTAGAGCACAATCAAGGCCTAATAGTTCTGTCTTTAGGAGGTGAGATTTCTACTTGCTATATAGGTATTTGTTCTTGTATATATGTAGTCTCTGCTCAAATTATAGAAATAAAGTCTTCTATTGTGGTAAATGGATGGTTTTGGTAGTTCAAATTAAATTGTATAAATTAAGTTAGTATCTTGTTTAACAGGTTTTGGTGGTTAAAAGTATTGTGGTTACTCTAATTGTTTATAAACTTTGTTTCTTCATGTAGGTCTAAGATATTTTAATTGTTATTTGTAGGTATGGATTATGTTGAACCCAAGAAACGGACCAACTTTTTAGGGAAAATTCTTATGGCTGTTGTCCTTATAGCTCTGTGTCCTTATGTTCAAGCAATCCCCTAAGTTGAACACCTCAAGCCCTGTAATTCTTTGATTGATCGCTTTACATGTTACTTCAGTGTAGATTTCTCAAGTGATCTAACATGTTTGCTTCGTTGGACTGAACCTCTGCAAAAATATACAATGTAAAATTCAAATGCATTCTTTTATAATTTTAAACTGGCCCTTTCAATTTCTGTTTTTTCTTAGTTTGCCCATCACAAACGAGGTGTTACTCATTCTTCCAAAAGGTTGAACCCCAACCCGTGAACCACGGAGGCTAGACCTTTGCTTACTGCGCACAAGGAGCCCCCCTCACTTTAAGAGGTTGCTCCCATGCTTACTGAGCACAAGGAGTCCCCGCTTACTACGCACAAGGAGTCTCCCTCACTCTGAGCACAAGGAGTCCCCGCTTACTACGCACAAGGAGTCCCCCTCACTTTGAGAGGTTGCTCCCACACTGCCGCTGGTGAGACTTGATCCCTGGTCATTCTTCCAACTTTTCACCTCTTTGACCAATTGAGCTGCCCATGCGAGTAAACCAGGTATTACTCATGTCTTAGTTACTGGAGGCGTTGGGTATATTGGTGCCCATTCTACATTACAACTTCTTAAGGACTCATAACGTGTGACTTGAAAAAAGTCTGACAAAAGCCTGAAATACTGGTATTAAATCACCATTATACAACAAAATTCAAATTATAGCAAATTCGTAGCTATTACCTTCTAATAATAAAAAAAAAAGGTAACGAAATAGCAACAGAAATATCTGTCGCTAAATTTAGTGACGGATATTTCTGTCTCTAAGCTGTAGTTAAATGACATCCATTGCAAACAATAGAAATAAATTAGCAACGGAAAATTTCATTGCTAAATCTAGCAACGGAATTTTTCGTCGCTATTCCCTTGCAAAGTTTCTCATCCAAATCGGCGCTGGGAAGAAAAAAGTGACGGAATTTTTATAGTTTAGCGCCGGAAAAATCCGTTGGTTAAATTTAGCGACGGAATGAAATTTGGTCGCAAAACTTTAGCGGGCTTTTAGCAACAGACCGAATCCGTCGTTATACGGTTTAGCGACGAATTTTTCCCTTTCTAGCAACGAAAAATTCCGTCGCTATTTCTGTGTTTTTTTGTAGTGAGTATATGTTCATAATTTGATAACTATACAGTTTAAAAATTATGAATTTACAGTATAGAAATTATGAATTTACAGTACAAATATTATGAATCTGCAGTATAGAAATTATGAATCTACTGTATTTAAATTATGAATCTACGGTTTAGAAATTATGAATTTAAAGTATAAATTTTATGAATCTACAGTATAGAAATTATGGATCTACAGTATAAAAATTATGAATTTACAATATAGAAATTATGGATATGGAACCGTGCCCACCTTGCAAGTTGGGCACATGCTCACAGCATAACGTTCCATTATTATAATACCCAACTGATTTATATCAGGGTTAAAACAATGAGGTACAAATTTCATATACGCGTAAAGTACAAACTTTTATAACACAAAATACCAAAAAATTACAACATAAGACACATAGCATAGCATTATGGACTCAGCTGTATTAAAAAGACATGGTACACAATTCATACTCGTAAAATATAGAATTTCATAACACAAGACAAAAAAAATCATAACACAAGTTACATCATATGTTATATATTTACGTATTTTAAAATCTGACTTAGGCACGTATTATGTATTCATAGGTACAAAATTTCACAATACAAGACACAAAAATTCATAGCATAAGACACAATTACTAATTTGTTTCAAGTACCAAATTCATACTCATAAAGTACAGAATTTCATAATGCAAGACACAATATATCATAACACAAAACACAAACACATGGACCCGATGTGAAACTTGGTCCATGGTATAACAATTGATCACAACCAAGGTTGCAAAACACGTTAGGCACCCCCTAGGCGCCTAGTGCCTAGGGCGCCGATTTTTTAGTTTTTTTTTTAAATGTAAAAAAAAATTAAAAATTAAAAATTATCAAAATTTACTAATAAAACATAAGGTTCTCATTAGTTTTTCTTACAAACTATTTATTTAAGTGGCTATAAAGTAGTTCAAAATATTGTTGAAACCATGAAAAAAAAATTGTCCAAAACGGACAAGCGAGTCAAAAGTTATGCTTTTGCCAAACTTTTAACATTTTACAACTAAATATAAATATAAATATAAATATATATATATATATATATATATATATATATATATATATATATATATATATATATATATATATATATTAAACGGCCGGTTCAGCCGGCTAGGCGGTCTAAACGGCCGCCTAGCCGCCCGGCAGTTGAGGAGGCCGATTCCAACCTTCCTCGCGGCGACCGAGCAGCGCCTAGGTGCAATTTTTCCAACACAGCTCTATCTCTTCTAAATTAATAAACAAATTACATTGTTTGTTCTTTTTGTTAGTCCATTGGAGTTAGTTTGGATTTTTTTTTTTTTTTTGTCTCGTGAGCAATTGTACTTAAAATTCTCTTTCTGCGGCAAAACCAAGCAAACAATTAACCTAATCAACTTTGTTAGGATTATCCAAATAAAAATATAATCGTTCCATAATATAAAAACTTGATAATATGTTTACAAAATTTCAAGAAAAAATGTGTAAAATATTTTGAGCCAAAAAGATAAGGGGAATTTTCATGTGACATAGTCTCATGGGTTTCAATATTTGAGACGGGTCGGATCATGATAATTATTTGGGTCTTATTATATATAAACTTAGTAATATTATTTCCTGTAAATTGTCTATTATATTTTTGTTATAAAATATTACAGCTATGTTATAGAATATTGTATATAAGGTTTATAGTATTGTTTATATCTACAATATGATATAAAATATTATATATATAATACTTAAAGTATGATGATATATACGATTTTTTTATTAATACACTTTTGATATAAAGTACTATACTAATGATATAAAGTACTATATATAAAATTTGTTATGACTCATTTTTATTATATTTGTTGTGCCTCACGAATTGAGACCATTGAAAGACAGATACCCTAAACATAATTATAATAGATTGTCCATATATACTACACATCCTCATTCCTCAATGCCCTCTCCCTATCTCCTCTTAGATCCTCTGATGCTCTGTTATAAGGTCAAATTGTGTATTTCCCTCCCAAAACACTTCTAGTCTTTCTTCAATCTCTAATCTTTAACTGTGCGTCTCTCTCTCAGCAGCAGTAAGGGGCAATGGAGAATTTCAATCCAAAAAGCGTGGAAGAGGTTTTCAAACAATTCAAGGGTCGAAGGACTGCCTTACTCAAAGCTCTCACTACGGGTACGTATTACTTAAATCCAAAACAAACCATTATTACTTCTTTCTACCACTTAATAAACGAATGAATGGGGTTTTTCTTTAATTTATGCGTTTTTCCAGATTTTGATGAAGTTTATAGGCGGTGTGACCCTGCAGGTAATAAAGTTTTCTTTTCTTGATGAATAAATATTCACGTTCTTGATTATATTACCCATCCAATCTGTTTTAGTAATTAGGCTCAGCTCTGATCTGATCTTCTTCGATATATATAATATATTCAAGATTATCTTCCTTACCGATCTTAATTAATTCAATTCAATTCCCTAATATAATGCATGCATGGAAACAATTAAAATGTGTTCGGTGCAGAGAAAAGGAGGCTTTGCCTTATTGGACATCCAGGTGAACGATGGGAAGTGAATTTAGCAGAAGAAGTTATGCATCCAGTGCTTCCTCAACCCATTGGGGGCATTAACTTTGCTCGAGATACAATGGACAAAAGGGAATGGCTACTTGCTGTTGCTCTTCACTCTGACACGTGGCTACTTGCTGTTGCATTCTCTTTTAGTTCAAGATTTGGCCATAACAAAGCTGATAAGCATGTTTTTCACCTTTTCATTTGTGTCATAATTTTAATTTCACTCTCATCTCATCTCATCTCATCTGCTGTCACAGGAGTCGGCTTTTCGATATGATAAATAAACTCCCTACCATTGTACAAGTTGTATCAGGGAAAGCTAAGGAACCACCACAACACAAGCCAAAACTGCCCAAAGTTGACCGCCAGCCAAAGGTATATATATAAACTTGTATTAGTGATAGAAATGTTTTTGTTTTAATTTGTGTATATATAATGTATGTATGTTTTGGTTTGGATTTCAGAGAAAGTGGCCAACACCACCGGCAAGAATTTGGAAAGATGAGGCAATAGTGTGTGGAAAATGCAATGAGGGGTATATAATAGGTGACTTGTGGGTACACTGTTGCGAATGCGAAAGCTCTTTCCATATGATGAAATGCCTCAACTTCACGGATCAGAATCGTCAGCTATTTGTATGTTCTTCATGTGGACTCAAACCATTCGCCAGAAGTGCCGCAGGGCCATCCACAAAAATGCGAAAATTTTGAAGTATATACACAAAAATATATATGTGGAAGTTGTTGTAGTATAGTATGCCCAAAAAAGTATACAGTTTCTAAAAGTTGAACAAAAACCATTTTGTTTGATAGATGTTGTGGAAGTTTTCTGTCAAATCAAACTGCGTTTGTCTTTGAAATTAAATTTTCTATTCAGAGAGTATTGTCTGATTTTTGAAAGCATTTTCACATGCATTTTTTAAATCTCTCGGTGTCATTTTACATTTACACACTTTACCTTTCTATCCTTGCCATATCTTATATTCTGTATTTACTAAAGTTTTAATGTATCTTGAAAATATTTATTTCCACTATACAACCTTGCTTTTGTTAAATAATTTTTCTTAGACTATTTAGTTAAGTAGTCAACATACCCTTAAGGAGAGTGTTAAAAATCTAACTTATATTTTTTAATTTTGTCACCTTTAATCTGTTGAAAAAATATTTAAAAGTCTATTCGTTCCATCTAGAGTTTTACTCTTTTAAATTTTAACCGGGACCATCACCAGGTTGGACTCATCAATGTCAATGAATCAAGATGGGTCAATGGTAGTCGAGCAAAGTTTACCAACACATAAATATTGCAATGCATAATTATAATACCCTACAAATTTTACTATGGACCATGGTCCAAAATGGTGTCATTTCTTTTCCTCTTTTTTTTTTTTTTTTAATGAAAAGAAACGGCACTCGTTCCGTGTAATTAGTTCTATTTGTATAACATATTTAGTTTCATTTTATATACATTGTAGTTTCATTTCAGCACAACTAAAGTTCATTTTGTTTCAACTACAATTTCATTGACATTATACATTACAGTACTCTTATTACAGTGAGACTTGTTATTAAATTTTATTTTATACACATTGTAGTCTTATTACAACACCACTACATTATACTCCGTAATTTAATTCAACTACGGTTTCATTAGACAATATACTTTCAAATATGTGAAATTGTTATTCGATCAGTTTCATTTTATATACACTGTAGTTTCATTTCAACATGACTAAAGGATCATTTTGATATAACTACAGTTTCATTATTTGACAATATACACTTAATATGAGAGACATGTTATTCAGTTTCTTTTTATACATACTGTAGTTTTATTTCCGAAAAACTAAAGTATCTTTTCAATTCAACTACAATTTCATTTGATAATATAAACACAATATGCGAGACAAAGTATTCAGTTTCGTTTAAGTTAAATTGTAGTTTCATTTTGTTTTGAACACAAAAAAAAAAAAAAAAATAAGTGATTTGTTAAAATTTAACGGCTACTGTTTCTTTACTTAAAGAAACAGCGCCGTTTTCGGATCATGGTCCACCGTATAACAACCGATAATACCCTGACGGACCGGGGGTCCGAATTATTAAACCCGGGATAAAATTATAAAATATGACAAGTAAGGATAATGTGTAAAGACAATGATAAAATGACGTAATAAAGGTACAAAATGGATAAGTCATGGGGACATTATTGTATTAATCACGTGTTATGTTATTACAAACGTAAGAATTGCGTAATAATAAGACAAAGTAGTGGATAAAAGATAAGTTATGTAATAACAAGACAAGGCTATGGATAATATGTATGTTATGTAATAACTAGGCAAGATTATGGATAATAGGTATGGTATGTCCCAATAGGATCTGTTATATTAGCGGTTGGTAAAAAGATATTTGAAAAAATTAGTTATTTAGACTAACATGTAAAATGACCTAAAGATATACATATATTTAATAATAATAATAATAATAATAATAATAATAATAATAATAATAATAATAAAAGAAATAAAATTTATAAAAAGAACATATGGCTCCTCTTAGTTTTGGTATTTTTCCCACATCGGTGGAAAAAGTGACATGAAAGCCTTGAGGCTCCTATAAAAGGAATCAAGGCTCCAATTTTAAAATTAAGCTTGCCCATCCGTTGATGGGCAAGCAGTGAGCCTGCTAAACTTGCTTTTGTTATTCAAGGAATCGAAATGGCTCTATAGTAAATGTTTTTTTCAATACAGGGGTGTTTTTGGAAAATCATTCTCTAAAGCGCTAAGTGAAAATATTGCAAATTGAAACAAATTGTTGCTCCAAACTATTGAATAACCAATATCTTTGGGTTACATTATATTTAAAAAAAAATTAAGAATTTTTTATTCATAATAATTCATTCAACAATAATGGTTGAACTAAATAAACACTGATTAAAACACCTAAAAGATTGGTACCGTTGATTCATTCATTATTGTATATTAGAACCCTTGCAAAAATACTTGGTTACTATTTAAAAAAAAAATTAGTGACAATTATAATGAATCTCCTATATTATTTGTATATGAGTTACATATTTAAATAAACAAATTCAACATTAAATTACTTATGTATGAACTTTTCATATATAATCTATATATTTTTAAATATTTATTTAATTATATATAAACATTGTGTATTAACTCATTCGCGCAATATAATGCGCGTTTAAAATCAGTTATGTATATATGACTTAAAGTATTTATGATATATATATGTAATTTTTTTTATTACACTTTTGATATAAAGTAGTATATACAAAATTCGTTAGGACTCATTTTTATTATATCTAGAAATTGAGTCCATTGAAAGGTTGAGACGACCCTAAAGATAGTTATAATAGATTTTCCATACTACTACCAACCCCGCACATCCCCAAGGCCCTCTCCCTATACTGTCTCCTTGTAGATGCTTTGTTATAAGGTCAAATTGTGTATTTCCCTCCCAAAACACTTCTAGTCTTTCTTCAATCTCTAATTTTTTACTCCTCAGATCAGCTCGCTTCTTTAACTGTGCGTCTCTCTCTCAGCAGCAGTAGGAGGCAATGGAGAATTTCAATCCGAAAAGCGTGAAAGAGGTTTTCTTACAATTCAAGGGTCGAAGAACTGCCTTACTCAAAGCTCTCACTACGGGTACGTATTACTTAAATCAAAACAAACCATTATTACTTCTTTCTACCACTTAATAAACGAATGAATTGAATGGGGTTTTTGTTTATGCGTTTTTCCAGAATTTGATGAATTTTATAGGCAGTGTGACCCTGCAGGTAATAAAGTTTTCTTTTCTTGATCAATAAATATTCACGTTCTTGATTATATTACCCACCCTCCAATCTGTTTTAGTAATTAGGCTCCGCTCTGATCTTCTTCGATATATATTGTGAATTTCTTCTAATTAATCAAGATTCTCTTCCTTATTGATCTTAATTAATTCCATCTCCTAATATAATGCATGCTTTTAAACAATTAAAATGTGTTTGTACGTATTGCTGCAGAGAACAAGAGGCTTTGCCTTATTGGACATCCAGGTGAAGGATGGGAAGTGAAATTAGCAGAAGAAAAAATGGATGCAGTGCTTCCTGAACCCATTAGGGGCATTAACCTTGTTCGAGATACAATGGACAAAACGGAATGGAAACTTGCTGTTGCAATTCACTGTGACATATGGCTACTTGCTGTTGCATCCTCTTTTAGTTCAAAATTTGTCCATGGCAAAGATGATAGGCATGTTTTTCACCTTTTAATTTGACTTATAATTTTAATTTCACTGTTCTCATCTCATCTCATCTCATCTGCTGTCACAGGAGTGAGCTTTTCGATATGATAAATGAACTCCCTACCATTTTTGAAGTTGTGTCTGGAAAAGCTAAGGAACCACCAAAACCCCATAGCGTGTGGAAAAATATATAGTTGGTGAGTTGTGGAAACACTGTCCATTTGATGAAATGCCTCAACTGCAACAAGGATCAGCATCGTCATCAGCTATTTGTATATTCTTCTTGTGCACTCAATCCATTCGCTGCAGGGGCATCCACAAAAATGGGAAAATTTTGAAGTATATACACACAAATATTATATAGGAGAATATTTTAGAAACACAATGCTGTTGAAGTATTCTGTCAAATCAAACTGCGTTTTTCTTGGAAATTTTCTATTCAGAGTATATTGTCTGATTTTTTAAAGCACTTTTACATGCATGCATTTTTAAAATCTCTGATCTAGTGTCATTTTACATTTAGACACTTTACCCTTCTATCCTTGTCATATCTTATACTCCATATTTTCTAAAGTTTTAATGTATCTTGAAAATATTTATTTTCACTCTATAACTTTGCTTTTACAAAATAAATTTCCTTCCGACTATTTAGTTAAATAGTCAACATACCCTTAAGGGTAGTGTTGAAAATCTAACATAAATTTTCTAATTACGTATTTTCACCTTTAACATGTTGAAACAATATTTAAAAATCTATTCGTCCAAACTATATTTTTAATCTTTTAAGTTTTGACCGGGACCATCACCAGGTTGGACTCATGATAAGTCAATGAATCAAGCTGGGCCGATGGTAGTTGGTCAAATAAGTCAAAATTGGCCTATAGGCCAAATTTTTTACCAAACAGGGTCATAAACTTTTAACGTAATACACATAAACTCTTAGGGTGCAGAATGCATTGCGCATCCTGGTGCACAGTATAATTTTCCATAAATATTGCAGCGCATAACTAATTAACTATAATACCCGGCAAATTTTACTGTGGACCATGGTCAAAATGGTGTCGTTTCTTTTAATAAAAAGAAACGATACACGTTCCGTGTAATTAGTTCTGTTATATAACATATTCAGTTTCATTTTATATACATTGTAGTTTAATTTCAGAACAACTAAAATTTCATTTTGTCGTTTTAAAAAAAAAAAATTCATTTTGTTTCAACTACAATTTCATTTGACATTATACTTACAATAGTCTTATTACAGTGAGACCTGTTATTGAATTTCATTTTATACAAATTGTAGTCTTATTACAACATCACTAAATTATAATTTAATTCAACTTAGGTTTCATTGGACAATATACTTCAAATATGTGAAACTGTTATTGAGTTTCATTTTTATATACACTGCAATTTCATTTAAACACAACTAAAGTATCATTTTGATATAACTACAGTTTCATTTGACAATATACACTTAATATGTGAGACATGTTATTCAGTTTCTTTTTATACATACTGTAGTTTCATTTTCGAAAAACTAAAGTATCATTTCAATTCAACTATAGTTTCATTTGATAACATAAATACAATATGCGCGACAAATTATTCAATTTCATTTTAGATACACTATAGTTTCATTTTGTTTTGAACACACCAAATTAAAATAAGGGATTTGTTAAAATTTAACGACGGTTGTTTCTTTACTTAAAGAAACGACGCCGTTTTCGGACCATGGTCCACCGTATAAGAACCACCGATAATACCCAATTGATTTTTCATAGCAAATTATATCATGGACCAGAGTTTACCTTACAGTGTAGACTATGGTCCAAAACGAAATGTAAATTATGTATATTCAGTTAACATAGTATATACATATCAATGAACTTACCGTACATAATATATTAATTGAATTATATACATAATTATTATAAATTGAAGGTACATAATTTATTAATTGAAATATGTACCCATAATATATTAACTACATCTACATAATTTGAATTTTAACCTTACCTCAGCTCTATGTAACCTATCACAACTCTATATGATCTATTCTAAATAATAAACAAATGACATAGTTTTGATATGTTTTTTGTCCCCAAAGTAATGGTCTCACTGATAAAAGATCAATAACCATTCTCATTGAGAATTAAACTTAAGATTTTACAGTTACTAAGTTAACAACTCGACAAACTTGATTGGAGTTACTCCAAATCAGTTGTTATATAGTAGGTCATGGTCCACACATCGCTGTGTGGACCATGTTCCTCGTAAAAACTATAGTAGAACTAAAATGATACTTTTGTGTTACTATAATGATACTAGCTTAGTGTGTCTAGAAAATGAAACTAAAAATAAAAAACAGAGCACAATATTGTCAAATAAAATTGTATTTTAATTAACATGATACTTAAGTATTACTATAATGAAACTAATGTGCATGGAAAATAAAAATAAAATCCAGAGCCATACAATACATATATTGTCAAGTGACTTGAAGTGCAATTAAAATAATACTTTAAAATTACAATAATTAAACTAGTGTGTGTGGAAAATAAAACAAAAAAATAGAGCTCAAGCAATAATATATATATATATATATATATATATATATATATATATATATATATATATATCTTATCAAATGAAATTATAGTAGAATTAAAATTATACTTTACTATTGCTATAATGGGCAAATTATACTGTGGACCGCGCATTGAAACGACGTCGTTTTGTTTAATGAAAAGAAACGACACCCGTTTCGCGCTGTTCGCAAAAAATAACTATGTTATTCAGTTACATTTTGTATAAATTGCAGTTTAATTTCAACACAACTACAGTTTCATTTCGATATTACTACAGTTTCATTTGATACTATACACTCAAATATGTGAAAATGTTATTTAGTTCATTTTATATACACTATATCTAACTCTATAATAAAGCAAGAAGTTTTTGGCAATCTGTTTTCCCGCCCATTTGATACTACGCCGTTTTGTTAGACTAATATTTAGCGATTCTTTGTTATTTTTATTTTGCGCGTGTAATGTGATTACACATTGGGAATATGCCTAGCCGTTTTGAAAGGCAACTATTCGTATTAAAGTATGATACAATCCTTGGTTCCCAAGGAGTTCATTTAATGTAGAACTCTTGGTAGTGTAAACAAAATGATTAATATCAACGCATAAGGAAGGCCTCCGGCCTACATGTTATGAGATGCATACAGTAAATTAACAAGAAAAAAAAAATATTACATAGAATATGCAGAATGTAAATCTGCATATAAACATTGAATGAGATGTTCGATTTCCAAGACAGTGGATGCTGGTCATCTCTTGGTTTATTTGAATATTCAATCTGTATAAATAGCCGGCTTCTTCATGCCAAAAACCCTTCCCAAATCCAGGTCACTTTGCTACCATTTCGAATCAGTGTTGGTCTTTCAAGATGCCTTCCATGTTCATTGCTTTCAAAAACATCAAGCCGAAACACCAGCTCAGGGCAATCAGGGTGAGAGCAGTACGGGTATACGAAGTGCCTGAGAAAAGGGGAGAGGGCCAGGCCAGTAAGAGCATGGAAGTATTGTTCCATGATGAAGAGGTACTGGTTTTTAGTTTCAAAAAATCATATTCATGCTATCTACAAATCTAATGGTCTTTCAATGTGTATAAATTTTTTTTTTTTTTGATTGGCAGGGAGACTACATTCATGCCAGCATTATGAAAAAAGACATTGTAAAATATAGAGAAATATTACAAGAAGGGAAAGTTTTTGAAATCAAAAACTTCATGGCTTCTACAAATTACTATGTCTACAAGATTACAGAACATGAATTCTTGATTAAATTCAACTTAGAACACAAGTGAAGGAGATACATTCTAATGGGTTTCCTTTCAAAATGTTTCGCTTAAAGAGTTTCATTGCTTTGAAAGATCCTGCAGATGTTAATGACAAGGAACTGATTGGTACTAACTTTACTTTTCTTATATTTGTTACTATCTTACTAAACTTAACTGCTAATATCTTCCTAACATGTTTCTGTACTTTTTTCTAATTTTTTGGTAAATTGGCAGATGTGATTGGAAGGGTCATTGAGATCTATAATCCTGTGGACAAGATTATAGGTGGAAAGGCAACCAAACTCATTGACTTTCAAATTGGAGACAATGCGTAAGTTTTTAAAAATGAACTTTGAATCAATTATAAACTGATGATGTGATTTTTTAATGTAATACTTTTTTTTTTCTGTTTGGAATCCAGTGACAATACCCTGACATGTACACTTTGGAATGAACATGTATCTTCCCTTATGCCTTATTACAATAGTGATTCGAAAGAACCACTGATTGTAGTCATTCAGTGCTGTCGGGCTAAAGTTGTTAGTGGTGAGTTTATCTATACTTTTCTGTCTAATATCTATTAATCAATCCAGCTTTTAGACTAATATATCTGTATATATTTTTTTTTGGCAGGTGAGGTTAGAATAACCAGTTCATATGATGCTACGAAGCTTTGGTTCAATGAGGATTTTGAGGAATTCCAAGAGTTTAGGTCAAAGTAAGTTCATCTTTTTTATTTGTCCTACTTGTTAGATTCATCTGTAATAATGTATGCTCTATTATGTATTACAGATTTTAGAAAAACAAAATTGTTATTTTAACTGCTATTTATTGTGTTCTAGAAAAAAAAAAGATATTATCTAAAATTCTATATATACTGTAATCTACATTTGTGACTTTAGTAGCATGTTGTACATGATATAGCAAAAATAAGATGTGAGCTCGGGTGTGTTATGTCGTCCTCAGGGGATTGGGGGATATGGCACGCAATACGCAATCACAAGAAACTAGACACTAGCACTAGGCAATCAACAAGAAGCTAAGCAAACTACAAGTTTAAGAAAATGATAAGACTAACACATATACACAAAGATAAACACAAAATAAAGAAATAGGACTCAAGCTAGGGAGCATTATCATCTAGATGTTTTAACAACCTAAGGGATTAGGGAGAACAAGTAACCAAGGAGTCAATCGAGAATGCACAAAGGTATCCTACTCTACGAACCATTCTCATGATTAATAAACAAGGATTAGAACAAGGAATTGCCCCGCTTTCATGGTGTATCAATTCCAAGTCCATCAAGCATACAAAGCATCTAAAACCCCCAATTTCCCCAATTTTCATAGGAAAAATCGGGTCTATGCAAGGAGTGGCTTGGATTCATCACCCAACTCTCGTTGAGGCAAGGAATCCTCCAAAAACAAGCTAATGAATGTGTACATCAAACATTAACAAGATATAAATACAAAACCTTTACAAACACATGAACCCTAGGTTGGAGTTCTTCCCCCTTTTTTTGCAATAATCACAAATCAAGCATCAAGATAGAAAATACAACCCTAACTCAAGTCCATAAACTAATTACTCATGATTCAATAGCATAAAGAACACAAAAACACAAGTGTAAAGCATAAACATTGCAAGATAAAGAAATAAAAGGGAGAAGAAGCTTCTCTATTGAAAATGGATGGTGGAATCTTGAAATGTTGGAATCCAAGCTTCAAATCCAAGATTACAAGCTTCAAAAGTGTTAAGAAACATAAATCTAAGCCTATTCTAACCTAAAAATATGAAGGAGAATGAAAATGAGTGTCTAGGGTTCTAACAAGAGTCAAAACCAAGCAAAAATGACAAAAAACGGAGTTTATAAAAGTTGCAGCAGAGGTGACACTCCAAAACAGCAGTAGCTACTGGAATGCACAGAAAATACACGGCCACAGACACGGCCGTGCACTTGGCCGTGTCGTTTGGCCTTCAAAAAGTTATATTTTGGAACTATGGTCTTCATGAAAGTTGTAGCCCTTTGAGTCTTCTTTCTAGTGGAGCAAGAATCACTTCATTTGGACATTCCTAGGATGAGATATGGTCCAAAAACCAAATAGTGGTCAGTTTTGAATTGTAAGTTTGGAACTTCAACTTCAAGAATAATTTCGACCCCTGTGTCTTCCTTTTTAGGCTTTGATGTCTGAATATGAGTTGTAGATCTTTGAGTGTTCTTTCCAATGGAACAAGAATCACTTAATTTGGATACTTCTAGACCGAGATATGGCCCGAAAACAGAATAGTGGACAATCCATGCGAGAATTTCAGCTTGTTGACACTTGTTCCACTTTTGCCTTTGTTTAATTTGTCCATATGATCAACGCCATTGAAAACATCACTCTTTTGCTCCTTTGGAAGTGTTGCATCCATCTCCTTAGCTTCACCTTGGCTCCCCTTGACTCCAAATGCATCCAACATGATCTAAAATCCTTCATTTCTACTCAAAGATAATGAATTGTGCATAATGGATCAAATGAGCAAAATAAAAATCATTTTGAACAACATTGTGACACTTCATAAGCAAAACAAGGCTAAATATGGGGTAGACATGGGGTATAAATATGAACAATTATGCACTTGTCAACTCCCCCACACTTAAACCTTTGCTTGTCCTCAAGCAAAAACAAGAAATAAATCACCTTCCTAGCAATGAAATTGATCACACTCCCATTTTGCACAACCAATCAAACCACAATCCAACTTGCTATAGAACAACTTGTTTCAAGAATCACCTTAGCTTGGCACACAAGTTCCATTCTCAAGCCAATAACCAAGCACCAAAACCATTAAAGTACGTGAGGATCAAGTGTGCACAAATGCTAAGTTGAAATTATGCAAAACTTGGCCTTGAATGAGATTCCATAGGCTTGCCCTTCATACTCCCACTAGTTTAACTCTAAGATTGCATACTAAGATCAAGTAGGTCTTTATTTGGCTTGTAATGGGGCTAAGGGTGAAAGGTTAACAAAGAAGAGGTAAGGAAAATAAACAAAGGAGAGAACTTCACATTTATTCACAATTGGAGCTAGAAGAGATATAACTTCTATGGACTAAGGAGCAAATAAGACTTAAGGACCAAACAAACCTCTAAAGTGGTGGGGGTTGAGTACAAATCTCAAAACAAACTTCAAACTTTTATTCTTCTTCTTTTCTTTTCATTTTTCTCAATTCATCTCTTTTTCAACACCTTTTTTTTTTTTCAATTTTCTCAACATTCTCTTTTTTCATTTTTTTTTTCATTTCAAATCAACCAACAAACTTATTCAACGAATCAAGACCCCCACACTTAGACAAAATTATCAAGAGGATTGCTAACAAAACAAGCTCCAATAAAGATCTCTTCCAAGAAAAAGAATAAATGCTCTATTCTCTCAAGGGTGGAGGGAAACATTTTGGCTAAGGCTTGAGGGTTAAATGATGAGGGTTAACACAAGGAAAAACAATCACAAAGAGGGGACAAGTGCTTAGCACTTATTAAACAAATAAAAGGCTCAACGGGGACAACTAGGGGTAATAACATATGTAAGGGGTAGGCTTGAAAGGCTCGGGCTAAATAAAAATGGCCTAAATCATTTCTAAGCATGCAAACCTTAGACTTCACACGAGTATTAATGAGGCAAGTTCTAGCAAAACAACCATGACCAGAATCTCACATAAGCCTTCACTAGCAATGCATAACACACAAGATCAAGAATTGATTCAATTATTAAGTGATTAACAAGCTAAGGTTATTGGCAAGAGAATAGATCAATCATGAGTTACCACTTGGCTCATCAATCACAAGTTGAATTGTAACAAGTTCCACTAAAACAAACCACCAACCAACAAAGAGGGAGTAATCACAACTTCAAGTAAGGAAAGGTAATTTACCAAACATTATGCACAATGAGTCATCCAAGCAAAGTTTTTTTTTTTAAAATCAATTTTTTATAGAAAACACCCAAATTATCCCCTCCCCCACACTTAAAGGATACATCGTCCTCGATGTGAAAGACAACAAAGAACAAGGGGGGAAGGATAGCACAATAAACACAAGGAGCACAATCTCTACTATCTACACCAAGTAAAGCACTATACACAATTAAAGAAAGTAGAGAAGGTAGATGAGACTCCCCTAATGAATCTTCTTGTGCCAAAGAATCATCATGAAGCCTTCTTGGAATTGAGCATACTCCTTAGTGTCACTCCTAGAGTCAAGAGCGTATAGACATGAAAGCACAGGTGAAAGCATGATATAACAAAAATAAAAGTGCTAAGAAAAATAAAGAAGAAATTAAAGTGCAATAAAATGAAAGATAACATGGGGTGCCTCCCATGAAGCGCTAAGTTTAACGTCGCTAGCTCGACTCAACCTCTCAAGGAACTATCCATGCATGATTAGATGAAGATGAGTTCCTTTTCTCCATCCACTTTCTCTTCAATAAATGTCCTTAAATGCCGGGCATTAAGGAACTCCTTTAAGCTCAAAAGTAGCATATTCTCTTCAAAGAAATTACAATGACCCACTTCCAAGAATATGCTCTCTTCTTCAATTCTCATCTCTTTTTCTTCAATCTTTTCTTCCAAATAGCACTTCAAGTGGTGGCCATCAATATGTTCCCTTAAGCTCAACATAACCACTTTAAAGCTTAAGAAATAATGCTCATCCAAATCAAACTTCAAGCATGCCCCTTCCTCAAATCCATTTTTAATCCACAAATCAAATGGTGTCTTCTTTCTAAACCTTGGATCATGATAATACACAAGAGCTTGATCATTCTCTTTAGTTCCACACCTTTTCTCTTCTTGACATTTCCCATCTTGAATAAGCAAGGAGAACTTTGGGACTTTGTCATTCACCAATAAGAATTGGGAGTCCTTAGATATGAATATCGGCCAATGTGGGCCAATACTCTCAAAACCATTAACTCCTCCCGGTTCCCAAACTCTTCTAAAATTCTCAACATGCTCCATTAAAGGGAGTTCTTCATTTAAGCCTTGCGTTCTCCCAACTACATTTTCCTTCAAATTCTCTTCAAATGGGCAACTTTCAATGTGATCCTTGTCACCAACTTCCATATTCTCTTCCCTTTTTTCCTCAACACTCTCATCTTTTGTTTCTTCCTCAACACCATCATTTTCTTGCACTTCTTCAATTGGACCATCTTCAAGTTGTTCATTATCACCATTCCCGTGCAACCCTATACTCTCTCCCCAACTTGGTGTTTCCATCTCAATGCACTCATCATAAACCTCATCATCTTCATCTTTATCTTTGAGGTCCTCACCTATCTTTTCATTTGCTTCAAACACATGACCTTCGTTTGGCAAGAGCAACTCTTGTAAAACCTCCCCATTGGAAGAAAAATCTTGAACGGGTTCTTGAGTTGCCAAACCTTGTATTTGAGCTGTCATGTTGTCTACTTGAACTTGTAGCTCATTCATTTGCATAAACATGTTGGCCATCATCAACTTCATCTCGGGATCTTGATCAAATGGTTGACATTCTTGTTGAGGTTCTTGCTCCCATTTATTATTAGCATACTCTTCTTCACTTGGTCTCATGAGATAACCATCATCCTCAATGTCATCATCGGGTACAATAGTGACCCCCCAACGCCTAGCCAATGCCAAGGTCTCCTCATCTACTCCAAACTTCCCAACACTTGGTGAATGAATGTGATGATCATATGAGGGATGAGTGTCTTGGGGGTATGGTGTGTAATGAATGGGTGAAGGGTATGGATTTGGAGAGTAATCTTGTGGTGGGAAAAGATGTTGAGGTGGATTGTAGTCTTGTGAACATTGAGGGTATTGACTCGGTCCGACATAGCATATGAGAGAATGTAAATCATTGTAATTAGTTGGACACAGACATTTGCTTACTCCTCTTCTCCCAAAGGGCCCTTCACTTGAGAGGTTACTCTCACATTGTCACTAGTGAGACTCGATCCCGGATCATTGTTCACAAACTTCATTCTTGTGACCAACTGAGTTGCCCATGCTGACAAAAGAGAGATAAGTTGACATGGAAGATAGATGAGAGATGAGAGAGATTAAAATGAATTTGCAATAATATGAGTTTTTTGGGTGGGTTTCACGTTGGAGACAAAAAACCATGTCTTTAGCGAGGCCTAGAAAAAAACCTACTATATATTAGTGTTGCTCTAATCAATTATTAGGATTTGGTAAATTAACAAAGTCTCAAGGGGTTCAATATAATATATGTCGGGATTAATCTAGTATACCATAAAAGATTCATAACACTATTACACTAAAACAAAATAAGATCTACAACAACGCGTGTAATTGTAACAAAAGCCTCTCTTAATTGTTCATCTTCTGCTACTCTAAGTTAATGAAACAAATCTTTCTTGTCTCTTGGTTGATAGTCGCTTGAGAAACTCATAGGTAGTGATCATGGTGGTTGCAGACATGGACATGGAGGCCCACCTCGGACCCAACCCTCTGTAACAACCACAAAACCCACTCTCCTTAACTAGGTTTCTCACGGTCTGAACAACCGTCGGCGGCCGCCGCATATTATTATTCCCTTCTCCTCCGTCTAACACTTGCATTCTTGTCTTGATGGTGTCCATCGGCATTGTGACAATGGCGGAGACGCCGCTGGCCACGGCGGCGCTCAGCCCTTGCACCGCCACCGAGGCGGCTTTCCCCTCCGCCTTCTTGGTTCTCTCCCAAATTACTCTGTGGGATACGGAGTAAGAAGCCCACCATACCGCGCTGGAGGGGGCGTATGTGAGAATTGAAACCCCAAATCCTCTGTATAATCCTTTGACGCCATGGTTGTAAATTATGTTCCGGAAAGCGTCTAATCCGCCGCTGTAGCTTTTGAATCCGCCGTTTCCGGCTCCTTGCACCATTAGCCGCTGGCTAACCACGTCGATCGGAGTCCACACCACCTGCGCCGCCATGGACGCGTTCAGCCCCGCGGCGGCGTTGGCTATGGCGGCCGCGGATGCCTCGGAGAACCCCAGCCGGACCGCGGCCGTCCCGACGCTGCTCTTCGTCATTTCCAACGCGCCCATGTATAGCGCACGCGCCGGGATGGTTCCCACCAGGGATGTCCCGAATCCCCTGTAGAATCCCCGGAGCCCTTCGGTTCTGAGCATGGAAGCCGACATCTTCAGGCAGGGGATCCGCGCTGTCAACACCTGCTGCCGCGTCTTCAACACCACTATCGGGTAGAGCGTGGCCGAGACGCCGGAGAATAACGCCGCGCCGAGGAAGAAGAATCTTGATTTGTCTAACATCTCCCAGTCCACGTCCGCCGGAAGACGAATTTCCGACCCCGATTCTTCCTCCACCGCCCTCAAACTCATCCTAGCTAGTACAACAATACACAATCAAGAAACCCCACCAAACAAAAAAAGTACGATTACGATAATCTTGATTTGTTTAAGCTACAAAACATTGAACATCTTTCAAGAAACGGAGAAAGTAAAGGCTACCCTTTTGAGAGTGTTAAGAGTTCTAATTTGGGTCGAGCTCAAATCATGAAAGTTGTCGAGTTAAAGATGTAGAATGGAACTGACATACAGAGATGCATGTTTTTATGTTTTTAATGTTGTGAGTACAGAGAGAGGATATCTGTGTGCGGGCTGGGTTTGATTCGAGGGGCAGCCGGAAAATTTAACCAGAAATGGCGGCTGGCTACTAGATGTACGGGGAAGACAAGATAGAGAGAGAGAGAAGTCTTAGAAGAGAGAGCCAGAGAGGTGGCATGTGAGAGAAAGGATAGAACGAAGCATATAATCGGAGGAGAGAGCTGAGGATGATGGGCACGTGGCGGTTTCCGTTTGGGGAGCTTATTTTGGAGTATTTAATTGAAGGTGGTATAGGCAGGACGTGATGGGGGGTCCAGGAGATGGATGAATAAGGTGGGGCCGAAGTGTTTTGATTGCTCAAACTGTGGGTGAGAGCAACCAGGGTTGGGGGCTCAGCCCTCAGGTTCATCACTTTTTGTTATAGTTGTGGCTACATTACATAGCATGTATTTATCCAAGTGTTTACTTTTTCCTAATTATTTCATATTTTTTAATGAAATAAGGTTAAAATTAGTCACTGAACGTAATTTGAAAATATAATCAGACTACTAAATGAAAAAAAAGATGCAATTAGGTCACTGAACACTCCAAAAATTACAATTAAGGCCACTAAACACTTCAAATGTATGCAATTTCACCGAATAGCAGGTTATCATCAATTTTAGCAGGTTACCTGCTTATGTGGCAGTTGAGTTGACATTTTTAATAATTTTTGCGCTTTTGGAGGAACTTGGGCTGTTACAACAGGATTTTTAAATATCAGAATAAATGTCAAATGAATGCTATCAAGTACCTATCTCCTATATAAACTTGTTTTGGGAGCAGCAGTTTTAAGTACAAGCAGAAACAAGTAGTGAAGAACTACAGACTTGGAACACAACACACAACACACAACACAGAAAATTTAGTTTTCCCAGCTACAAAATCTCTGCTCCTACTCTATTCTTGAAGCTGTGTTCTGCCCGTGCTCTATTTCGCCGGGTTCGTTCGTTTGGGTGCTCAAACGTCGAACCGTTGTATGCTTTATCCTGAGAAGCCTAGGCCACAAACGAGTCACAATCAAGACCCATTTTTAAAATCCCGCAATAATGGAACACAACCCCACATTGTTTCCCAGGCAAACCCATTACCGCATGTTCCATTGCGAGATTCCTCTGCACGCTGGAAACTCGCCGATCCCATAACAAAACGCAGAACTTCCGGTGACCTCCGATCAACAATCTAAGCAGCAGGGGATGTTCTCGACCATTCCCTATCACCAATAGCATCCTCCGATTGTCGAGGGAGAAAACCCCTTACCATATATATCCTCCTCAGCCCTATACACGCCATTTGCAGAAGATCGACAAGCAGCCCTCAGCCTCTTCTCCCTCGCCAAAAACAAACAAGAACAGCCCCCGTCTTCTTCAACCTTCTCACCCTCCTTCCTCTTCGTCTCTCCCTTCCTTTCGCTCGACGTAGCCAGCGGCAGCAACAGATCGACGAGCAGGTGACATGGATGGGCGTGTTCCGGCGACCTTCTAGCGTTGCACACCTCCCCTCCGACGAGCTCCGGCGTAGCATGTGGTGGTTCGGCGGCTGAGCAGCAAGATGCGACCCCCTCCTCTATTTCAGGCTAGTCAATTGAGTCGCGACAGAGACCATATGAAGAAACGGGTTTGGACTCACCTAAAATGACGCTTATGCCCTCAAAATAATGGTAGATAGACAACAACTACAACGGAAGACCATATTAGGTGAGATTTTAAAAGTAAGAGGATTAAATTAAGTACTTTTAATACTTTACTAAATCAAGTATTAGCTAATAGTCAGAGGATCAAACTGGGTATTAACTCTTGATTTTTTCTCACCATGTTCAGATACAGACATACAGTACGCAACTATCCAGCTGGCAATGTAGATTTAAAATTTCTTTTTGTTAAATTAAGAGTGCTTTTGTTAATTTACTCATTTACTTTGTAGATTGGAACTTTATGGAAGTTAGACAAAAGTGGATTAGATATAGAAATAACTGCAAAATGGAATATAAAGCTTCAGGGATAAGGTAAATTATTATATTTAGTTATATACAATGCATTTATATTACAGCAATAAAACTTCATGTTACATGAGAACCACACACAACTGTGAAGAGCTAAAACTTTAAAACAGATAATTTATGTATCCCTAATACCTAATGCTAACTCTTACAGAAATTCATTGACTAACTTCTATTTTTATCTTCATAAGCAGCCAGTGGACCCTCAATAAACCTGCAGCCTAAATCACCTCCCTGCAAAATTTTGTCAAAAAAAAATATATTATGTAAATATGTGCCTGAGGTCATCATACACATGACCAGAAACAATCACGATCCAAAATAAGTATCAAAAGCATTAATATAATAATATACATGTACACTTCATTAAAACAACTAACTAACTAAGTAACACAAGGAAACAGATAGCATAGAACATAAGTATAAGATTGAGGATTAACGAAAAAGTTGCAGATATCAAAGAGTCCACTGGACATTATAAATGTAAAATATCGGTTAATCAAAGGTTGTATATGGAAATCGAAAAGATGCAAATCGTTTCATATTTATTTTCAACTCGTAATTAGGAATCATTAATTTCATTAATTCAATAAATTTAGACTGATCGTTTCGTATACTAAAGATACTAAAGATTAATAAAAAGACTGATCGATTCCAATTTTTAAAGCATCGTAAATCGGACCCATATTTAGAATTCCGTTACCAAAATGGAAGACTTAAAAAGTAAATTACTATACCTCAGTTTCTCCACTTCTGATCATTTTCCTCTTCATTCTTCTCCGACTACTTTTGGCCTGTTCTTGATGATCCGTATTCAAGAAGAACTCTGCTTTTGTCTCTGTGATTATTTCCTGCTCCATGTAATCAATATTTCCTTCTATAGAGGCTGTTGAATTCAAGAATTTTTCGTTTTTTAGTTCAAGATATTTTCTAGGATTGATCTTGTTTCCTAGCCGGAAAATTTTCCGGAGGTGATAAATTCAAACCGATTGCTAAGTATGGGAATTCAGAGAGATAGGGTGAGGTTGAATGTAGGCGGAAGAGTATTTGAAACCACCGCCATGACGCTGGCGAACGCCGGCCGGAATTCGCTGTTCGGAGCTATGTTTGACGATAATTGGAGCCTGTCGGACGCCACTATAACCGAACACTTCATTGACCGGAACCCGGATTGCTTCGCCGTAATCCTCGACCTTCTCAGAACAGGGGAGCTTTACATTCCGGCAAATGTCCCGGAGAAGCTTGTTTGCCGAGAGGCCCTGTTTTATGGGGTGTTGGATCACGTCAGGGAAGCTATGTGGCATCCATTTGACGGCAACCGTCTCCGCCTGGCACGGTCGATGACAGGCCGTGCCCCCGAGGATGGCACCTCCATCAGAGCCGGCCCGGACGGCGGCTGCTGCGTGATTCATGGGAGTATGGCTCATGTCTATGATTGGATGATGGAAGAACACCCTTCAATCAATCTTGATTACCAGATATTGAATGATGCAGTGTGGATTGATTCCGGGAAGATTGTGATCAGTGCCTGTGAGTCGCTGGGGAGGGGAGATGGTGGGATGGGATTGTTCAAGGCCAGCTATTTTCTTCCATGAATGACAGTGTTTCAGTGTATTCTGGCCCTGATTGGTTTCAAACATCGAGGCTTTATCGCAGCTATGGTGGCTCGATCTGCGATTTCTCGATTGGCGGGGATCGACTGTTTGCTCTTCGCAGTGAAGAGAATGTATTTGATGTCTGGGAAACTCCTCCCCCACCAATACTATGATGTCTCAAGAGTCCAGAGTTTTTTGGTCTGTCCTTTGATAGATGATGTTAGGATATTAAAGAGAGTATATTGTACCACCTGATTTTCTGAGTCTGGGCTGTTTTTGGATTTTTGTAGAGAGTGTATTGTACCACCTGGTTTTCTGAGTCTGGGCTATTTTTGAATTTTTGTAGAGAGTATATTGTACCACCTAGTTTTCTGAGTCTGGACTGTTATTGAATTTTTGTGGTCTCATTCTTATAAAAAAAAATGAGGTCCTACTAAAAATATAAGCTTAATCTTTAAAACTATATATGACGAGAATTAAACCTTTGACCTCAAATGTAAATAACCAAGCTTTATTCCAGTTGAACAACCTATACTTTTTTAAGTATGAATGGTGTAACACTAGCTAAATGGCAATTCACTTCCAATTTGAATTAATATTAATGCAACTAAAAATAGCATACGTACCAATAGCCCAACTTGAATTGCCAGGTGATTAGGAGAGAAAAGTGATTTTTGAAAAAATTGATGAGATTTAGAATTAATTGTATATTTTTTTATTTCTTAAGTAGATAGGTCAAAAATAAATATTAGACTCTCTAAAAATTGGAATCATGTATTGTTGCCCAAGTTGCACGCACCAAAATCCAATCATGGAGTCTGTATACCTTAATCAAAGTGACAGAAATGGAAGTTATTGCCAACCAAAAAAGAAAAAAAAAAAGGTAAATTACTATATTGACAACAACAAAATCGTCAAAGTTAAACATTTGTCAACTCCCCATTTTGCTTTGACTATTAAATTCATACACAATTCTCGATATCTAAATCCTCATTGAATTATTCAAAGGCGTCTCACACAGTTAGAACATGCTCAGACATTTCATGGTCTAAAACAAAAAGAAAATAATAATATAGTAATAGAAGAAAATTTACCTTCTTAAACATAACAATTTATCTTTTGACATGGAGGTGAGGTTGCATTTCACCCAAAACTGAAGCAAACAAAACCATTATTACGGGGTTTCGAATTCACGGGCAATATATAAGAGAAAAAGACCCAAGGATAATAAATGTAAGTGTACATATTTTGTACATATTAAAACATATGTTGGCTAATTTATTTTTATAAATAATAGACTTAGGTTAGCCAAAGCTCTTGGACCATTTTTATTCATCATATGGTGAATGATTGAGTGGCTCTTGTTTATTAGTGATATGATGGGGAAATCAACTAACAGATTATGGTTCAAGCAAAATGTGTGGTGTTTAAACGAATGGCCGAGAATGAGTTACTATGTTGGAAAGCTACTTTTGTGCCTTGAGAAATTGGAAGCTTCATCACTATAAAAGGAAAGGAAGATCATTGTGGAAGTTGCCAATTTGAGATTTAATATTATTTTGAGAAGTGAACATCATATTACTGCTAACGAATTGAATCAAATATATTTTATTATTCTGCTGAGCTACGGTCTGTGCCTGAGTCAGTTGGAGTACTGTTCGAGGGTTATCAAGGCATGCACGTCACAGTCCAGGTTGGATGTTAGGAAGGTTGTTTGTAGTATGATAGCTAAGGCTGTGATAGTCTAATGTATTGTTCTATTGTAAAACTCCTCGGTGAACATCTATAGTGGATTGGGCTGTGGGTTGCCCCGCAGACGTAGGAGAAGCGCTCCGAACTGCGTAACAAATCGCTGTGTACTTGATTTAATTTCTGCTTCTGTTATTTACTGTCTCTAAATAACAAAAAATAATCGAGCGAAATTTAACTTTAATTCTATTTCATCTTAAAAATCAAGTAGAAGTTTTAGGTTCTGTTATTTTAAGGTTCACGACATTATTTCAATTGGTTTTAGAGCTAGGAGACTTAAATTACTAGTCTTTCGATCTGGCTATTCCATGTCCCTTATCTTTAAGCGTTCAGCGGCTTTCAATTTTGTTCTTCATATTATTACTTTGTTCAGTCTCACTGGTTGCTAAGTACTTTAGAATGGAAAGATTCAGGCCACTTCCCCAGCTTACAGGTGACAACTACGCATATTGGAAAGCACAAACAAGAACTCACCTTAAAGCTCAAGGAGACCAGGTTTGGCGATCGGTACTAACCGGTTGGACACCACCTACAAAACCTGGAGAAAATGACGGTGATCCACCAGTGATAAAACCTGAAACCGAGAAAACTCAAGCTGAAATTACAACTGCTGGATATAACGATAAGGCTCTTGACACAATCTATTCCTTAATGCATGAAAATCAATTTTCGTTGGTTACAGGTATTGATTGTGCAAAAACTGCGTGGGAAATACTCGAAACCACCTATGAAGGTACAAGTTCAGTTAAACAGTCAAAGCTTCAGCTGGTAAAAATTGAATTTGAGGAACTACGTATGAACGAGGACGAAGATATTGCGAGCTTTCACGAACGCATACAAGAGTTAGCTAATCGAGCAACAGTTCTTGGAAAACCTTTCTCCCAACAAAAACTTGTCAAAAAAATCCTAAGATCTTTACCTCCGAGATTCAAGATGAAAGTAACCGCTATTCAAGAACACGATGGCTGGGAGAACAAATGAGTGGCTCATCTAATGGAAATTCTTACTGATCACACCAAAAAACAAAAGACAGTTGCATTTGTCACTGAAGAACATGATGATACCACTAACCCAGACGAATCAGGTGATGATCCAGTTGCGTTTTTTACTAAAAAGTTTTCTAATTTTTTGAAACAGGTATCTCAGAAGAATTCACAAAACAAAAAATTTCAAAAAGGAGCAAGCTCAAACATGTCGAAAACTGGTACAAAAACTGGCATGTCAAACTCAAAAACTGCTGCCTCACGTCCAGCCCGGTCCAAGGAAAAATCAAACAACAAAGGAATAAAATGTTACGAGTGTGAGGGCTTTGGTCATGTTCAAGCTGAATGTCCAACTTATCTTAGGCGAAAGAAGTCCATGACAGCCACAACTTGGAGTGATGATGAACCTGAATCAGAAGCTGCCGACTCTGACGTAGAAGAAATGTTCGGTAATTTTGTAGCTTTTACTGCTAGAGTTGCGACATGTTCAGAACCTGGAGATGCATCTAACACGGAGGGTGGTGAATACAATTCGGCGGAAGACCTTGAAATACCAGATTTATCTTACGAAGTAGAGTTTAACAAGTTGTATCCCAAGTGGGAAGCATTACTTAAAGCAAATCGTATAGTGTCTAGTGAAGTTAGAGTATTGCAAAATGCTGTAAACGTGTTCAAAGGTCAAGTAGCAGATAGGGATGCATTAATTAAAGAATACACTGACCGACAAGAGAAACTGAAACAAGAAGTCAAGGAGCTGAAGCTGGAACTGAGTACTTACAAAAAGAAAATTCAAATGATGGATACCACTTCAACTCTTGATGAAATTCTTGGTTCTGGGTGGCAATCCTGTGCAAGGTTTGGTATTGGCTTTACTGGTGGAACTAACAAAGACAAAACTACTTTTGTCAAGGCATTTGATCCACGTCCAGAAGATACTCCTGAGTCAAGCACAGCTAAACAATATCGTGAATCAGCGCCTGCCACTGGCTCAGCAAGGCAAACACGAGGTACAGTACGTAACAAGTTTAACTATAAGGTATATAATCCTGTGTGTCACTATTGCAGGTTACGAGGACACGTCAAACCTGAGTGTTATTACTTCTACAAAGAACAAAGGGCCGAAAAACATAGCCATAAGTACATTACTCCGTTTATCAAACAAGTATGGGTAAAGAAATCTGAAGATACCAGTCTTGTATCCTTTCACACTAAAAATGCAGGTAGGGATGAAAAATGGTACTTCGACAGCGGTTGCTCACGTCACATGACCGGAAACGTAAAATTTCTAAGTGACATAAACACAAGCAACGGTGAAGTAACCTTTGGTGATGGAGTAAAAGGACAAGTAACCGGAGTAGGTACTCTAAATGTTGCAGGTCTACCCAAGTTGAAAAAGGTACTACT
Organism: Ipomoea nil; assembly: GCF_001879475.1. NCBI lineage: Eukaryota > Viridiplantae > Streptophyta > Magnoliopsida > Solanales > Convolvulaceae > Ipomoea > Ipomoea nil. Next base: position 905,184 of record NW_017617731.1, on the reverse strand, counting down.
GGTAAACGTACTCCATGCCAACCTCATAAGCATTAGCCAACTTTGCGACCAAAACTGGAATGTTAGCTTCACCAAAGACAACTGCAGCGTTATGGATAATGAAAAGCAATGTGTTATGGAAGGTAAGCGATGATATCCTCTGTTGCAGGTCCAGCATAAATGAGTCTGAGTTGTGGCATCAAAAATTAGGGCGTCAGCAATCCAATTAAGTCTTAAAGCTAAGCAGTGATAAAAGCTATCTTGGATTCACTTTTTAAAAGCCAAGTGTTCAGGTCTTATTAGTTTCTTATCTATCCACCTTCTCTTTTTGTTGATGTTTCCTGTGTTAAAACATGTTTGCTTGAATGATAAATTTGGTGCAATTTGATTAATGTGTTTATTTCTCTGTGTTATTTGTTTGGTCCGGTCATGGCCGTGTGTTTTTTTTTGGTTGTGTGTTTTTCATGCTATCTGTTGTGATTCTGTGCCTGAATCATCTTCCTGTCTTGTTTGACCCAAATTGAAAATTTCTTGAATTTTTGTGCTTCTTTGTTATTTGCTAAGTCGTTTTCAAGATTGCAAGTACCTTGTTCTGTGTTTCTCTTTTCTATTTTCACTTGTGCAGGTTCATGTGGCAAAAGATTTCGTAAAAATCAAAAAGGAATTATTATGGAGTTTTTTTCTCTATCTCATCGTCAAGCAAAAGCTATCTGGTATTAGTTATTGGATTCTCCTTATATGGTTTCTCTTATTGGCTTTAGTGGATATTATTGGATATCGGATTATCTTTTTGGTTGAAACTCTTCGGATTATCAGATTATCCAGGTTACCATATTATTTGGGTTATCATATCTTTTGGATTATCATGTTATTAAGACTCTCGTGTTGTTGGTTGTGTGATAGCTTTTTATAAAGAATGTTTGAATTGTTTTTCTACTATATATTGCGAACATGGAATGAATATGGCAACACTACCTTCTTGGTGTATGGCAATTAATATTGATCAATATGGATGAATGTTGGATAAGTTTCTTGCTATTTTACGGGAAAGAGGGTCGGGCACCCCGTTAGCACGTTATACCGATCCGCTAATGATGTTCACCATTCATTTTGTCACATATTTGGCAAAAAAGGAGATTATGGATTAAGGGGGAGATATATTCTGGAAAGAGGGAGTTTTGTTTTGGTAAACCTCTGGTTGTTTTTTGGAATATGAAATAAGGGGGAACATAAGAAAAGGGGAGTAGCAGTTAGGTGGTTGATGTATTGGTTTGACTTATGACTGCAACATATAGGATTTGTTTTGGTAAACCTCTGGTTGTTTTTTGGAATATGAAATAATGGGGGACATAAGAAAGGGGGAGTAGTAGTTAGGTGGTTGATGTATTGGTTTGACTTATGACTGCAACATATATATGGTAATTTTTTGGTATGGCTTGACTACTTCTTTTGACTTATGACTACAACATATGGTAATTTTTTGGTATGGCTTGACTACGACTCTATTATGGTTATTGTTATCGTAACAGTGAAACTTATTATTATTGGACGATCAGCTTTTATTTAGCTAATCTATTTGTTGGTTATCATCTATATTAATACAGTGAGTTCACGGATGGAACATGGTCTACAAGAGCTTTAGGTAATGTTTTTTCTTACCTTAGGTTATTGTATGGCACTTATTCTAAGGGCTTTTTTTTAATAAAAATTATTTAATTGTTGTTTGCCCAAAGTATTAAAGTGCTACTAGTTTTTGCCAAATAAATTGCCAAAGGGGGAGATTGTAAGTGTACATATTTTGTACATATTAAAACCTATGTTGGCAGCCCATCTCAGATGGTTGGAAGGTGAGGGACATGATTGCCTTGGAAGAAACCAGCTCGGTGTGCGTGGTGAATGAGTATGAGGATTTAGGGTTCATGGACCTGAGGAGCAGTGCCGGGAGTGTAAGGTGGACGCGTTCAAAAAACCTCCGGCCGATGGAAGGGAAGATGCATGATAAACCATGCTACCCTAAACTGGCATTGCATCAAGGCCAGCTTTTTTCTTCCATGAATGACAGTGTTTCAGTGTTTTCTGGCCCTGATTGGGTTCAGATATCGAGGCTTCATCGCAGCTATGGTGGCTCGATCTGCGATTTCTCGATTGGCGGGGATCGATTGTTTGCTCTTCACAGTGAAGAGAATGTGTTTGATGTTTGGGAAACTCCTCCCCCACCAATACTATGATGTCTCAAGAGTCCAGAGTTTTTTGGTCTGTCCTATGATAGATGATGTTAGGATATTAAAGAGAGTATATTGTACCACCTGGTTTTCTGAGTCTGGGCTGTTTTTGAATTTTTGTGGTCTCATTCTTATAAAAAAAATGAGGTCCTACCAAAAATATAAGCTCATCAATCTTTAAAACTAATAGTGTAAAGTATATGATTTTTACTTGAAATACGTATGAATGGTGTAACACTAGCTGAATGGCAGTTCCTACTTTAATTCACTTCCAATTTGAATTAAAATTAGGGCAACTAAAAATAGCATATGTACCAATAGCCCAGACTATGGTTTGCCAGGTGATTAGGAGAGAGATAAAAGTAATTTGTGAAAAAATCAATGAGATTTAGGATTAGTTGTATTTTTTTATTTCTTAAATAGATAAGTCAAAAATAAATATTGGACCCTCTAAAATTTGGGGTCATGTGTTGTTGCCCAACTTGCACGCACCAAAATCCAATCATGGAGTCTGTATACCTTAATCAAAGCGACAGAAATGGAAGTTATTGCCAACTTAAAAAAGAAAGAAAAAAAGGTAAATTACTATATTGACAACAACAAAATCGTCAAAGTTAAACATTTGTCAACCACCTATTTTGCTTTGACTATTAAATTCATACACAATTCTCGATATCTAAATCCTCATTGAATTATTCAAAGTTGTTAGTTGCAACTTGCATGCAAGGGAAAAATGAGAAACATACAATTATGTTTGAAGATGTACCATTATTCGCAGAATCACCGCTTATCAACATGTTGATATACATATTTTACACTCATATTTTAGGTACATTTTTATAATATTTTCGTATTAATTATTTCATATTATTTAACAATTAGTTATTTTTAGAGTTTAACAATTAATGAGCAAAATATAGTACTAGATATATATATATATATATATATATATATATATATATATATATATATATATATATATATATATATATAATATAATATTTAATATATATAAGATTACATACTAATCTATATATATTGCGTCCTACTAAAAGTAATATATAATATAATATAATATATATATAATATAATATATAGCTAAGATGCATAATAATAGTATATATACAATACGTACTGCATTATATATATATATATATATATATATATATATATATATATTATAAATCTAATCTTTCTGCATATTATATATATATATATATATATATATATATATATATATATATATATATATATATATATATATATTATAAATCTAATCTTTAGATGTTGTTTTGTGCAGGTCAAATGTGGTGCGCCAATCATGACAAGACCAAGCAGCTAGACTTGGTAGTGAGGCACAAAAATAGGGAACGTGTGGTAGAGAATAGTTTGGCCTATTTTTAGAATGCTATAAATAGTAGGAGTTTCCTATTGTAAAATGTTCATTCTTTCCTCCTCTATAGTATTCGTTGAAGTTGTTATCAATGTCCATTTGTGGCTAATTTCAAGTTGATTTAGTGAATTGAAGCCCCGGAGTTCATAACGCTGTAAGGTTAATTTTATTATATATATATGTTTTTATGCATTTTGAGTATTAAATATTCTTCTAAATTATTTGAATAGTTGTATCATTTAATTGCTAGGGAGGCCTACTAGTTATTTATTTGATATAATTATTTGCTATATTAGATAATGTTGTGCTACAAATTATTCTAATATTCAGTAGCAACTGGGTTAACTATTGACGGCTTAGTGATAATTGGACTCGGGAAGAATATTTTCCTAAATTAAATGCAACCGCTTGTGCTTGTGTTATTTAGTTTGTCGGTTTTCCTAGTTCCTATTGCTGCTATTAAATTAAATCTATAGCGCTTGTCTTAGGTTATTTAGTAGTTAGGGGTAATTAAACCGCTTGTGCTTTATTTACCTACAACTAAGGGAAAACAGAAATGAAATAATTTCACGACAAATATTCAATTGCATATTAATTACTTTATTAATCAATGATCAGTGTTGAATTCCGGTGGTGGATCTTTACTAACCAAGGTCTCCTATTATAAGTGTTTTCGATATATTATTTTCATTGCTTTATTCGTTCAATTAAATTTCTTGTTTATTTAAATTCTCTTTTATTTTATCTTTATTCTCGATATATTCCAAACCCCCCTACCTTTAATTTGAGCACAAAAGTCAAACTAGTTACTCCTCGTGGGATCGATCCTTACTCCCGCTACTACGTTTGTAAGGTTTTAATTTGGAAGCCTACGACAGCTCACCAAATTTTGGCGCTGTTGCCGGGGAGATTTTCTAGCTTATTTTGTGTTTGTTTATTTATTTAATTATTTATTTTGTTATTTGTTTATTTGTTTTTCAATTTGTCCCAAACTAAAATAAAAATAATAATTTTCTTTTCTTTCATTACTTTTACATAATTGCAAATCAAAATATATTTTCTTTTTGTTTATGCCTATAACTCGATCAGCTAATTAAGAACTCTTGCCGTACTATCCGGAAATTGAAAGAACTATACGCAGGTGGAAGAAACAAGCTTTGAGAAAATTGGAGTTTAGTGATCTGGCTACCGATTCTACCAATTCTGATTTAGAAGAGGAACCTATGGCTCAAAATCAGACTTTAAAAGAGCTTGGAGCTCCAAATTTGGATCAGCAACCTTTATGCATTACTTTTCCCGCTCTGGATGCTAATATACAATTTGAACTAAAATCTGGGTTAATTCATCTTTTGCCTTCTTTTCATGGACTTGCAGGTGAAGATCCGCACAAACAATTAAAGGAATTTCATGTGGTGTGTTCGAGTATGAAACCCACAGGGGTTACTGAATAACAAATCAAGTTGAGAGCCTTTCCCTTTTCGTTGAAAGATTCAGTGAAGGATTGGCTATACTATCTACCTTCTGGGAGCATCACCACATGGAATAACTTAAAGACATCATTCCTTGAAAAATATTTCCCAGCTTCAAGGGCGGCCAACATTAGGAAAGAAATCTGTGGTATAAGGCAAAACAATGGAGAGTCCCTATATGAATATTGTGAGCGTTTCAAGAAACTATGTGCAAGCTGCCCACATAAATATTCCTAATTAAAACCTGTGAGTAAATTTCACGCTTGTGATTTATTTATCTACAACTAAGGGAAAACAGAAATGAAATAATTTCACGACAAATATTCAATTGCATATTAATTACTTTATTAATCAATGATCAGTGTTGAATTCCGGTGGTGGATCTTTACTAACCAAGGTCTCCTATTATAAGTGTTTTCGATATATTATTTTCATTGCTTTATTCGTTCAATTAAATTTCTTGTTTATTTAAATTCTCTTTTATTTTATCTTTATTCTCGATATATTCCAAACCCCCCTACCTTTAATTTGAGCACAAAAGTTAAACTAGTTACTCCTCGTGGGATCGATCCTTACTCCCGCTACTACGTTTGTAAGGTTTTAATTTGGAAGCCTACGACAGCTCACCAAATTTTGGCGCCGTTGCCGGGGAGATTTTCTAGCTTATTTTGTGTTTGTTTATTTATTTAATTATTTATTTTGTTATTTGTTTATTTGTTTTTCATTTGTCCCAAAAAAAAAATTAAAAAAAAAAATCTTTTCGTTCGTTACTTTTACATAATTGCTGCAATATATTTCCTTTTTGTTTATGCCTATAACTCGATCTGCAAATCAAAAAATCTTGCCGTACGATCCAGAAATTGAAAGAACTGTACGCAGGTGGAAAAATCAAGCTTTGAGGAAATTAGAGTTTAGTGATCTGGCTACCGATCCCCAACCTTCTACCAATTCCGATTTAGAAGAGGGACCCATGGCTCAAAATCAGACCTTAAAAGAGCTTGGTGCTCCAAATTAGGATCAGCAACCTTTATGCATCACCTTTCCCGCTCTGGATGCTAATGTACAATTCGAGCTGAAATCTGGATTAATTCATCTTTTGCCTGCTTTTCATGGACTTGCAGGTGAAGACCCTCACAAACACTTGAAGGACTTCCATGTGGTGTGTTCAAGTATGAAACCCACAGGGGTTACTGAAGAACAAATCAAGTTGAGAGCCTTCCCATTTTCTTTGAAAGATTCAGCAAAGGATTGGCTATATTATTTACCTTCCGGGAGCATCACCACATGGAACAACTTGAAGACAATGTTCCTTGAAAAATATTTCCCAGCTTCAAGGGCGGCCAACATTAGAAAGGAAATATGTGGTATACGGCAAAACAATGGAGAGTCATTGTATGAATATTGGGAGCGTTTCAAAAAGTTATGTGCAAGCTGCCCACACCATCAAATCAGTGATCAATTACTCATTCAATACTTTTATGAAGGACTTTTTCCGACTGATAGGAGCATGATTGATGCCACGAGCGGTGGTGCTTTAGTTGACAAGACACCGGACGCTGCGAGAACTCTAATTGCAAACATGGCTGCAAATTCTCAACAGTTTGGCAATAGAATAGTCCAACCGTCTAAGCAAGTGAATGAGGTAAATATTTCTGCTCTTGAGCAACAAATTACTGGTTTAACTACTCTTGTTCGTCAATTAGCTGTCGGCAATGTGCAATCTGTAAAAGCATGTGGAATTTGCTCGGTAGTTGGGCACCAAACTGATGCCTGCCCAACTCTTCAAGAAGAACCTACTGAACAAGTTAACATGGCTGGAGGTTTTCCTGGGCAACCTCAAGGTAAGTATGATCCATTTTCTAACAAATATAATCCTGGATGGAGGGATCACCCAAACCTTAGTTATGGGAACTCACAAGGAAACCAGTTTGTTCAGAATCGCCCCAATTTTCAGCAGTATAGACAACCATTTCCTTCCAAACAACAACCAGTCCAAAGCTCTAGCGCAGGTATGAATTTAGAAGAAATTGTTAAAACCCTTGCTACAAACACTTTATAGTTTCAGCAGGAAACACAACAATTTCAACAAGAAACAAGAGCTAGTATTCAAGAAACGAAGGCTAGTATTCAGAACTTGGAAAGGCAGATGGGTCAACTAGCGACTACGGTAAGTCGGTTGGAATCACAGAGTTCTGGCAAACTACCCTCGCAAACGGTGGTTAATCCAAGAGAAAATGCAAGTGCAATTGTGTTAAGAAGTGGTAAGGAAATTGAAGGGCCTGCGGTTGCTACCCCATCAGTGAACCAAGAAAAAGAGGGAACTAACAACAATGAAAAATCTCAAGGTAAGTCTCCCAACCCTACTGATTATGAACCAGTTCCCCCATTCCCCCAAGCTTTGTCAGAATCTATAAAAGGAACGAAAGATGAAGAGTTATATGAAACTTTCAAAAATTGTGAAGTGAATATCCCGTTACTTGATGCAATAAAACAAGTTCCTAGGTATGCTAAGTTCTTAAAGGAGTTGTGTACAACAAAAAGGAAACAAAGGCCAAAGAAGGGTGATAAAGTGCTAATGGGTAAGAATGTTTCTGCTGTAATTCAAAGCAAGCTTCCTGAAAAATGCAAGGATCCAGGTATGTTTAGTATTCCCTGTATGATAGGCGATACTAAACTTGAGAAAGCCATGTTAGACTTAGGAGCATCTATTAATGTTATGCCATATTCTGTGTATGCGTCTTTAAAACTTGGACCTTTGAATAAAACTAGTGTAGTTATCCAATTGGCCGATAGGTCTAATGCATATCCTAGGGGTGTAATTGAAGATGTATTGTTGCAAGTTAATAATTTAATCTTCCCTATTGATTTCTATGTGCTAGATATGGAAAATAATGACCATTCTGCACCTATTCTGTTAGGAAGACCATTTTTAAAAACTGCAAAAACAAAAATTGATATTCATAGTGGCACACTTACTATGGAATTTGATGGTAATGTTGTTACATTCAATATTTATAATGCTATGAAATACCCTGGAGGTGATTTTGTTGCTTATTCTGTTGATATTATTGATTCATTGGTTGAAGAAGTTTTTGAATTTAATGGTAAAGATAAATTGGAAGTTGTTATTTGTGAACACCTTGAAAATGATGAATTTGCTATGAGTGACAATTTACGCGAAATTATTGCATCATTGAATCATTGTCCTAAATTGCACCAACAAAGTAATGTTTCTTATATGGCTTTACCTGCTTCTAGTGAAAAATTGTTACCATCTGTTGTGCAAGCACCGATCCCCGCATTGAAACCCCTTCCTGAACACCTTAAATATGCTTTCTTAGGAGAAAATAAAACATTGGCAGTCATAATTTCAACTAAACTGTCTGCCATAGAAAAGGAAAAACTTGTCCAAGTGCTAAAAGAACACAAAACTGCCATTGGGTGGACAATTGCAGACATCAAAGGGATAAGTCCATCCACTTGCATGCACCGAATCCTTCTAGATGAATGAGCAGAACCATCTCGTCAACCACAAAGAAGGCTAAACACGCCCATGATGGAAGTAGTCAAGGAAGAGGTCATCAAACTCCTTGGAGCCGGGATAATCTATCCAATTTCAGACAGCAAATGGGTTAGCCCAACTCAAGTGGTTCCTAAGAAAACAGGGATTACGGTTGTCAAAAACCAAAATGATGAACTGATCCCCACTCGTATTCAAAATGGGTGGCGAGTTTGTATAGATTATAGGAAGTTGAATGCTGTTACAAGAAAAGATCACTTCCCCTTACCGTTTATTGACCAAATGTTAGAAAGGTTAGCTGGTCGCTCTTATTTTTGTTTTCTTGATGGTTATTCAGGTTATTTCCAGATTGCAATTGCTCCAGAAGACTAGGAAAAGACGACTTTTACATGTCCCTTCGGCACTTTTGCATATCGACGCATGCCGTTTGGCCTCTGTAATGCCCCAGGTACCTTTCAAAGGTGTATGGTTAGTATATTTTCTGATTATGTAGGGCATATGATTGAAGTTTTCATGGATGATTTTACAGTTTATGGTGACTCTTTTAATACCTGCTTACATAACCTTTCACTTATTTTGAAAAGATGCGTAGAGAGTAATCTTGTGTTAAATTCTGAAAAATGTCATTTTATGGTTGAACAAGGTAATGTCTTAGGGCATGTTATTTCGTCTAGTCGGATTGAGGTTGATAAAGCCAAGGTTGATATTATAGAATCTCTGCCGTATCCCACTAATGTGCGGGAAGTCCGCTCTTTTCTTGGACATGCAGGTTTTTATCGAAGGTTTATCAAAGACTTCTCGAAAATAGCCTTACCTTTGAGCAAATTGTTGCAGAAAGAGACATCCTTTGAGTTTGACAAAGAGTGTAAAGGAGCATTTGACGAATTGAAAGAGTTGTTGACATCTGCGCGGATCATTCAGCCACCTAACTGGGACTACCCATTTGAGATTATGTGTGATGCAAGTGATCACGCAGTTGGGGCTGTGTTGGGCCAAAAGATCGGGAAATCTTCCCACGTTATTTATTATGCTTCTAGGACTTTAAATGATGCTCAGAAAAACTATTCTACTACAGAAAAAGAACTTTTAGCCCTTGTTTTTGCTTTAGAAAAATTTAGGTCTTATTTGCTGGGCACAAAAGTTATAGTTTATTCTGACCATGCAGCTCTTCGCTACTTGATGCAAAAGAAGGAAGCCAAACCACGATTAATAAGATGGATACTCCTCTTAAGTGAGTTTGATGTGGAGATCAAAGATAAGAAGGGGTCAGAAAATCTTGTGGCCGATCATTTGAGTCGGTTGGTACACATTGAACCTGAACCTCCACTGCGAGAAGCATTCCCTGATGAGCACCTATTGGCTGCAACTGTGGTTTTACCTTGGTATGCTAACATAGTCAACTTTTTGGTTGCTAACAAGTTTCCTTTTGATTCCTCTAAGGCACAAAAAGATAAAATCAGGAGTAATGCCAAGTACTATGTATGGGATGAACCGTACCTCTGGAAACATTGTGCTGACCAAGTGGTAAGGCGGTGTGTACCTGATGATGAAATTGCTTCAATCCTTACCTTTTGTCATTCTTATGCTTGTGGAGGCCACTTTGGTGCTAAGAGAACAGCAAGGAAGGTATTGGAGTCTGGATTTTATTGGCCAACTTTGTTTAAAGATTCATACTCATTTTGCAAGTGTTGTGATGCTTGCCAAAAGTTAGGTAATTTATCCCGGAGAAATGAAATGCCACAAACTCCGGTCCTATTTTGTGAGGTTTTTGATGTTTGGGGCATTGATTTTATGGGCCCATTTCCTGTATCTTTTGGTTTTGTTTATATTTTACTTGCTGTTGATTATGTTTCAAAGTGGATGGAAGCTAAAGCCACCAGGACTGATGATTCTAAAGTTGTTGCAGATTTTATCAAATCTAACATCTTTTCCAGGTTTGGCATTCCAAGGGCTATAATAAGTGATCAGGGTACTCACTTTTGTAATCGCACCATCGAAGCTTTGCTTAAAAAGTATCATGTCACCCATAAGGTGTCAACTGCCTACCACCCGCAGACTAACGGGCAAGCAGAGGTATCCAACCGAGAAGTAAAGTCAATCCTTGAGAAAACAGTCAACCCAAACAGGAAGGATTGAAGTTTGCGATTAGATGATGCATTATGGGCGTACAGAACCGCATACAAAACACCTATTGGTATGTCCCCTTATCGCATTGTGTTTGGGAAAGCTTGTCACCTCCCCGTCGAGTTGGAACACAAAGATTATTGGGCTGTCAAGAGCTTTAATATGAACATTGATGAAAGTGGCCTACACCGGAAGTTGCAAATTTCTGAGTTGGAGGAGATTCGCAATGAGGCCTACGAGAATTCAAGAATCTATAAAGAAAAGACAAAAGCATTTCATGACAAGATGCTTTTGAGAAAGGAATTTTCAATTGGACAAAAAGTCCTACTCTTCCAGTCACGTCTTCGGCTATTCCCAGGTAAGTTACGTTCTCGATGGGTTGGTCCATTTATTATCACTAATATTTTTCCTCATGGTGCGATAGAGATTCAAAGTTTACAGACTTCTAAGATATTCAAGGTGAATGGTCATCGGCTTAAACCCTACCATGAAGGGGCTCAAGTTGATTATATTGCCGATATACTTCTTGAAGATCCCAGCTACTTTGAATAATATGCACAACTAGAAGGGGAGTTTGTTCTATTCTCTTTTTCTTAATCGTTATTTTTCATTTAATAATCCTTTTCTGCATGTTTTTATTCAACATTGGGGACAATGTTGGTAATAAGTGTGGGGGGAGGAGATTTAGTTTTAGTTTTATTATTTCTCTGCTTAATTTAGTTTTATTGTTTGTTTGATTAATTTAGTTTTATTGTTTGTTTGCTTATGTCAAAAAAAATTTTTTTTATTATTTATTTTCTTATTTCATAATTTTCAAAAACATATTTTACTATTATTTTATGCAAAATAAGTATTATTTTGAAAAATAATATTTTTTTTTTCCTTCTTGGAATTCATAACATGATTGAATAAATAGTTTGCCAAGTTGTGATTAGTTTGTTAACACCTCTTGTTTGATATGTAGTGGCTATATTAAGTAAGCAATAAACCTGTGAGTATTTTGAGCCACTGACTGACACTTCGGTCTTATTTTCTTTCTTTTGTGTGATTTCTTCCATAATTTTGTTTCTCTAGAACTTGCCTTGATTCTCTTTTAAAGCTAATTAGACCATGCATGATTCAAATGTGATTAAGGCCATTATTTGACTTTGAGCCTCACTAGCCAAATAACCGGTTTGTCCTATGATTTATTTCCCTTTGTTAACCACTTTGAGCTTTATGGCCATTCCTTTCTTTATTTTGGACCACATTACAAGCCTTTTAAATATCTAAAATAATGCCTTCACCCAGCTGAATAACTAGTGGAGCAAATTTTGGATTATTTTTGTAATCTACGTGAGGTTGGGAAGGATAAGTGTGGGGGAGATCACTTACTCTTATTAATATGATTGAGAGTGAGGTGAGTTGTATCTTCGTTGCCAATATGTCGTTGGTCTTCTATGAAAAAAAAAGAAAAGAGGAAGCAGTTCACGATTCAAAAAAAAAAAAAAAAAAAAAAGCATGAAAAATTGAAAAAAATGAAATGGAAAAATGAAGAATATACGTTTGAAAAAGAAGAATATTGCTGAAAATTTATGAGAAAATGAAAAAGAATCAGCAATTGATTTTGAGTTGAAGTTACTTCTAAATAAATGAAGTAAGGGGAAATTCTGGTAATACTGAGGAAGCATTCTGTACCTCAATGGGATGTGTTTTTTGATTGGAAATTGAGGGTGTTGGATTACTTGTATTTATTTGTTCCTCTAGTTTGAAGCTTTTGTTTAAGCTAATTTCCTAAAAATTCCCTACCTTAACCCTAGCCCCATTACAACCTGTGAAAAGTCCTTATGATTTGTGTCATGCATGATTCTTGTAGTGGTGATTGAGAAGATATGCAAGCCTATGGTAGATCAATTTTATAGGAATGAACTTGAGTGAAATTTATACCCATCAAACACTTGAGTGATGAGTGATATTCCTGTGAGGGCTTACTTATTTAGTTTTCTCCATTTTCAAACAGGGTGCTAACTTATTAATTGCAGGGTGCTTCAGATTGTTGTTCATGATATGTTATGAGTTTTGGGAATTTCATTTCTATTTACTTCGCAAATAATATTTTTGCTTGGGACAAGCAAACGTTTTAGTGTGGGGGAATTTGATGGGCATATTTTACGCTCATATTTTAGGTACATCTTTATAATATTTTTATATTAATTATTTAATATTATCTAATAATCAGTTCTTTTTATATACATAGTATAATCTATTCTTATACTATATACTATTCTTATACGTACTTAATACTATATATATATATAATATACAATATAATATATAATATAATATATATAATATAGAATGCATTATAGTATACATATAATGCGTACTACATTATAATTACTTTTATATATATATATATATATATATATATATATATATATATATATATATATATATTATAAATCTAAACTTTACAATTGATTTTTTCTTTTTTGTACAGGCATGCATCATAATAACATGGCTGGAATTGTGGAAGACTCAGGCATAAGGCAAAATAATAGGAAAAATGAGTGGTAGAAAATGATTGGGAAAATATATAAATAGTTAAGGTTTTCTATTGTAAAATGTTCATTCTTCCCTCCTCTATAGTATTCGTTGAAGTTGTTATCAATGTCCATTTGTGGCTAATTTCTAGTTTGTTTAGTGAATTGAAGCCCGGGAGTTCATAACGCTGTAAGGTTATTTATTTAACTTTATTATATATATGTTTTTATGCATTTTGAGTATTAAATATTCTTCTAAATTATTTGAATAGTTGTATCATTTAATTGCTAGGGAGGCCTACTAGTTATTTATTTGATATAATTATTTGCTATATTAGATAATGTTGTGCTACAAATTATTCTAATATTCAGTAGCAACTGAGGTTAATTATTGACGGCTTAGTGATAATTGGTCTCGGGTAGAATATTTTCCTAAATTAAATGCAACCGCTTGTGCTTGTGTTATTTAGTTTGTCGGTTTTCCTAGTTCCTATTGCTGTTATTAAATTAAATCTATAGCGCTTGTCTTAGATTATTTAGTAGTTAGGGGTAATTAAATCTATAGCGCTTGTCTTAGATTAATGAAATACTAATCTATATATATTGCGTCCTACTAAAAGTAATATATAATATAATATAATATATATATAATATATAATATATAGCTACGATGCATAATAATAGTATATATACAATACGTACTGCATTATAATTATATATATATATATATATATATATATATATATATATATATTATAAATCTAATCTTTAGATGTTGTTTTGTGCAGGTCAAATGTGGTGCGCCAATCATGGCAAGACCAAGCAGCTAGACTTGGTAGGGAGGCACAAAAATAAGGAACGTGTGGTAGAGAATAGTTTGGCCTATTTTTAGAATGCTATAAATAGTAGGAGTTTCTTATTGTAAAATGTTCATTCTTTCCTCCTCTATAGTATTTGTTGAAGTTGTTATCAATGTCCATTTGTGGCTAATTTCAAGTTGGTTTAGTGAATTGAAGCCCCGGAGTTCATAACGCTGTAAGGTTATTTATTTAATTTTATTATATATATATGTTTTTATGCATTTTGAGTATTAAATATTCTTCTAAATTATTTGAATAGTTGTATCATTTAATTGCTAGGGAGGCCTACTAGTTATTTATTTGATATAATTATTTGCTATATTAGATAATGTTGTGCTACAAATTATTCTAATATTCAGTAGCAACTGGGTTAATTATTGACGACTTAGTGATAATTGGACTCGGGAAGAATATTTTCCTAAATTAAATGCAACCGCTTGTGCTTGTGTTATTTAGTTTGTCGGTTTTCCTAGTTCCTATTGCTGCTATTAAATTAAATCTATAGCGCTTGTCTTAGGTTATTTAGTAGTTAGGGGTAATTAAACCGCTTGTGCTTTATTTACCTACAACTAAGGGAAAACAGAAATGAAATAATTTCACGACAAATATTCAATTGCATATTAATTACTTTATTAATCAATGATCAGTGTTGAATTCCGGTGGTGGATCTTTACTAACCAAGGTCTCCTATTATAAGTGTTTTCGATATATTATTTTCATTGCTTTATTCGTTCAATTAAATTTCTTGTTTATTTAAATTCTCTTTTATTTTATCTTTATTCTCGATATATTCCAAACCCCCCTAACTTTAATTTGAGCACAAAAGTCAAACTAGTTACTCCTCGTGGGATCGATCCTTACTCCCGCTACTACGTTTGTAAGGTTTTAATTTGGAAGCCTACGACAGCTCACCAAATTTTGGCGCTGTTGCCGGGGAGATTTTCTAGCTTATTTTGTGTTTGTTTATTTATTTAATTATTTATTTTGTTATTTGTTTATTTGTTTTTCAATTTGTCCCAAACGAAAATAAAAATAATAATTTTCTTTTCTTTCATTACTTTTACATAATTGCAAATCAAAATATATTTTCTTTTTGTTTATGCCTATAACTCAATCTGCTAATCAAGAACTCTTGCCGTACTATCCGGAAATTGAAAGAACTATACGCAGGTGGAAGAAACAAGCTTTGAGAAAATTGGAGTTTAGTGATCTGGCTACCGATTCTACCAATTCTGATTTAGAAGAGGAACCCATGGCTCAAAATCGGACTTTAAAAGAGCTTGGAGCTCCAAATTTGGATCAGCAACCTTTATGCATTACTTTTCCCGCTCTGGATGCTAATATACAATTTGAACTAAAATCTGGGTTAATTCATCTTTTGCCTTCTTTTCATGGACTTGCAGGTGAAGATCCGCACAAACACTTAAAGGAATTTCATGTGGTGTGTTCGAGTATGAAACCCACAGGGGTTACTGAAGAACAAATCAAGTTGAGAGCCTTTCCCTTTTCGTTGAAAAATTCAGCGAAGGATTGGCTATACTATCTACCTTCTGGGAGCATCACCACATGGAATAACTTAAAGACATCATTCCTTGAAAAATATTTCCCAGCTTCAAGGGCGGCCAACATTAGGAAAGAAATCTATGGTATAAGGCAAAACAATGGAGAGTCCCTATATGAATATTGGGAGCGTTTCAAGAAACTATGTGCAAGCTGCCCACACCATCAAATTAGTGATCAATTACTCATTCAATACTTTTATGAAGGACTTTTTCCAATGGATAGAAGCATGATTGATGCCGCAAGCGGTGGTGCTTTAGTTGACAAGACACCAGACGCTGCAAGAACTCTAATTGCAAACATGGCTGCAAATTCTCAACAGTTTGGCAATAGACTTGTCCAACCGTCTAAGCAAGTGAATGAGGTAAATATTTCTGCTCTTGAACAACAAATTACTAGTTTAACTACTCTTGTTCGTCAATTAGCAGTAGGCAATATGCAAACTGTAAAAGCATGTGGAATTTGCTCGGTAGTTGGGCACCAAACTGATGCCTGCCCAACTCTTCAAGAAGAACCTATTGAACAAGTCAACATGGCTGGAGGCTTTCCTGGACAACCTCAAGGTAAGTATGATCCATTTTCTAATAAATATAATCCTGGATGGAGGGATCACCCGAACCTTAACTATGGGAACTCACAAGGGAACCAGTTTGTTCCGAATCGTTCCAACTTTCAAACGTATAGACAACAATTCCCTTCCAGCCACCAACCAGCCCAAAGCTCTAGCTCAGGTATGAATCTAGAAGATATTGTTAAATCTCTTGCTACTAACACTTTGCAGTTTCAACAAGAAACACAACTATTCCAACAAGAGACAAGGGCTAGTATTCAAGAAACAAAGGCTAGTATACAAAACTTAGAAAGGCAAGTGGGCCAACTAGGAACTACGGTAAGTCGGTTGGAAGCACAGAGTTCTGGCAAATTACCCTCTCAAACGATCGTTAATCCTAAAGAAAATGTAAGTGCAATTACTGTGAGAAGTATGTCGCTGGAAAAGAACGTCGATATAAACAAGGGAGTATGTGCAGGTATCAATGTCAATAATAAAGAGACGTCCCAAGGTATGCTTTCTTATTTTTCTGATTATGAACCAGTACCCCCATTCCCTCAAGCTCCTTTAGAACCAATAAGAGGAAACTCAAATAATGATTTATATGAGACATTTCGTGAATGTGAGGCTAATAAACCATTTTTAGATTCTATGGAAAAGGTACCTCGCTATGCAAACTTTCTTAAAGAGTTATGCACTTTGAAAAAGAAACCAAATAAAGGAGTTGAAGAAGTGAAAGTGCAAGAGAATGTCTCTATGGCTAGTCAAGGCAATCTTCCTGAAAAGTGCAAAGACCCAGGTATGTTTACTATTCCGTGCATGATAAGTGGTGTTAAACTTGAAAATGCTATGTTAGATTTAGGAGCGTCTATTAATGTTATGCCATATCCTGTGTATGCTTCTTTAAATCTTGGATCCCTGAATAAATCTAGTATAGTAATTCAATTGGCTGATGGATCTACTACATATCCTAGGGGTGTGGTTGAGGATTTGCTTGTTGAAGTTAATAACTTGGTTTTTCCTGCTGATTTTTATGTCCTTGATATGGAAAATAATAATTAAATTTCTCATATTTTGTTAGGAAGACCATTTTTAAAAACCGCAAAAACGAAAATTGATATTCATAGTGGCATGCTTACAATGGAGTCTAATGGTAAATTTGTGAACTTTAATATTTATGATACCATGAAATCTCCTAGTGATGATAATTTTGCAATTTTTGTTGATTCCTTGAAAATTGTTAAATTTAATGCAATTGCTTCTATTGAAAATAAAGAAGAACCAAATAATAAATCATCTTTGAGTCCTAATCTGCATGAAGGGGCTGTTTCTTTGAATACTCATAATCATCGAAGGTACTCAAAAAGACGATGGAAATTTAAAGATATATCATAAGTCGAGCCAACGACGATGAACAAAGGCGCTGCTTGGGAGGCAACCTAAGGTGTGTTTGTTCCATTTTTATTTTATTTTATTTTATTTTATTCCCTATTCTCATTCAATAACCCTTTTTCTGCATGTTTTTATTCAACATTGGGGACAATGTTGATAATAAGTGTGGGGGAGGAGATTTAGTTTTATTATTTGTTTACTTAATTTAGTTTTATTGTTTGTTTGCTTATGTCAAAAAAAAATTTATTATTTATTTTCTTATTTCATAATTTTCAAAAAATATTTTACTATTATTTTATGCAAAATAAGTATTATTTTGAAAAATAATATTTTTTTTTCTTTCTTGGAATGCATAACATGATTGTATAAATAATTTGGCAAGTTGTGATTAGTTTGTTAGCATCTCTTGTTTGATATGTAGTGGCTATATTAAGTAAGCAATAAACCTGTGAGTGTTTTGAGCCACTGACTGACACTTCGGTCTTATTTTCTTTCTTTTGTGTGATTTCTTCCATAATTTTGTTTCTCTAGAACTTGCCTTGATTCTCTTTTAAAGCTAATTAGACCATGCATGATTCAAATGTGATTAAGGCCATTATTTGACTTTGAGCCTCACTAGCCAAATAACCGGTTTGTCCTATGATTTATTTCCCTTTGTTAACCACTTTGAGCTTTATGGCCATTCCTTTCTTTATTTTGAACCACATTACAAGCCTTTTATATCTAAAATAATGCCTTCACCCAGCTGAATAACTAGTGGAGCAAATTTTGGATTATTTTTAATCTACGTGAGGTTGGGAAGGATAAGTGTGGGGGAGATCACTTACTCTTATTAATATGATTGAGAGTGAGGTGAGTTGTATCTTCGTTGCCAATATGTCGTTGGTCTTCTATGAAAAAAGAAAAGAGGAAGCAGTTCACGATTCAAAAAAAAAAAAAAAAAGCATGAAAAAATTGAAAAAAATGAAATGGAAAAATGAAGAATATACGTTTGAAAAAGAAGAATATTGCTGAAAATTTATGAGAAAATGAAAAAGAATCAGCAATTGATTTTGAGTTGAAGTTACTTCTAAATAAATGAAGTAAGGGGAAATTCTGGTAATACTGAGGAAGCATTCTGTACCTCAATGGGATGTGTTTTTTGATTGGAAATTGAGGGTGTTGGATTACTTGTATTTATTTATTCCTCTAGTTTGAAGCTTTTGTTTAAGCTAATTTCCTAAAAATTCCCTACCTTAACCCTAGCCCCATTACAACCTGTGAAAAGTCCTTATGATTTGTGTCATGCATGACTCTTGTAGTGGTGATTGAGAAGATATGCAAGCCTATGGTAGAACAATTTTATAGGAATGAACTTGAGTGAAATTTATACCCATCAAACACTTGAGTGATGAGTGATATTCCTGTGAGGGCTTACTTATTTAGTTTTCTCCATTTTCAAACAGGGTGCTAACTTATTAATTGCAGGGTGCTTCAGATTGTTGCTCATGAAGTGTTATGAATTTTTGGAATTTCATTTCAATTTACTTCGCAAATAACATGTCAAATATGTAGAATGAAGATGTGGAATGGTAGAACAAAAGCTAAATGGCACAGGAGATGAAAGGAAGAAGATGAAATGTATTATATCTCAGATAATAAATATCATTGAAAGTTGGCCTATATATAGGCTACAGAAGCTAACTGAACGAAAATAAAATGAACCAAAATTCGAAGCACTACTGCATGATCTATATATTCTTCCAAAACGTTGAACCCCAACCCTAACCCCACACTCCGACCCGGCAGCGCATTATATATTCTTCCAAAACGTTGAACCCCAACCCTAACCCCACACTCCGACCCGGCAGAGCATTTGGGAGGATGTAAATCATGGTGACTCAACTGAACATGAACCATAGAGGCTAGACCTTTACTCACTGCGCACAAGGAACCCCCCTCACTTTGAGAGGTAGCTCCCACATTGCTGCTGGTGATACTCGATCCCTGGTCATTCTTCCAAAGTTTCACCTCTATGACCAGTTGAGCTGCCCATGCGGGTATGATCTATATATTCACTACTACACGATTTGAAATTAGCTCCACGTAACGTCGAAATCGGTCTAAGCAGATTATTGGTGTTGTAATGTTTAACACTCCCCTTCAACACCAACTATCTTATTCGTTGTAATACCAAGTTTCTTGCCAAAGTAATCAAGCTTGCTACAGCTCAAACTTTTTGTAAACATATCAACAACTTGTTCGTCAGTTCTAACATGGATCATCTGTACTTCTCCCTTGAGAACTTTCTCCCTGATAAAATGGTAGTGCACTTCAATATGCTTACATCTAGCATGAAACATTGGATTTTCTGCCAAACTTACTGCTGACAAGTTGTCACAGTACAGGGGAATTGAATACTCAGTTGCTGCTCGGTACTCTGTACTCTGCTTCCGTTGTTGACAAAGACACTGTTGGTTGTCTTTTGCTACACTACGAAACCGCTCCACACCCAAGCATAAACACATAGCCAGTTGTTGAACGCTGAGTTCCACAATCTCCTGCATAATTTGCATCACAGTAGCCAGCTAAGGTGTTACCTCAACTTCTCTTGTACATAACACCATGACCAAGAGTGCCTTTAACATATCTAAAGATTCTCCGAGCGGCTTCCAAATGAGGTTTCTTCGGACTTTGCATGTATCGACTCATCATGCGAACTGCAAAGGACAAGTCAAGCCTTGTTAAGGTAGGATAAATCAATACCAGCAACAAAGTGAAGATGGGGATTCCAATAGAGTGAGTACACCACTTCCTCTAAGAAGGTCCACAAGAGTTAGAAAGCCAAATCCCAGGTATGCTAATGCTGCTGTTATAGAAGAAGCTAAAGAGCCAGAGACTTTTGAGGAAGCGTTTCAGTTGTTGTTTGTAAAGAAATATTTAATAAAATTATTTCTTGATTGTTAATACTTACGATGTAAAAAGATGTATATAATAATATAGTCCATTAATTATATAATAATTACTCCGTATTTATTATAAAATTGTATTTAATACTAAATAATTAATCATCGGATTTATTATTAATTATTGATTTATTATAATGATTGTTTCTAAATTTAGTCATTTAAATTAAAAATTTGTGTTATCTTGAGATGCATAAGACAATTCCATATTTAGAATTCATTTACCAATTTCATCTCATCTTTGTAAAATGTAAGATCGTGTTAAAAGGTAAATTACTATCTTGACAATAACTAAATCATCAAAGTTAACATTTGTCAACCATCATTTTACTTTGACAATTAAATTCATACAAAATTTTCAATATCTAAATCGTCGTTGAATTATTTAAGTGTATGTATTGAAAGAAGTTTCAATATCTAAATCGTCAGAAGAAATTTACTTTTTTGAAGACTAACAACATGTCAAATAACAATTAGTTTTTAGATAACTGATTTAGATATTTTACCTAATTATAACAAAGCGCGTTGACAGATAAAATTAACATCCTAAAGAATTTAGTATTATTTGATAATTAGAGAAAATGAGAAACATACAATTATGTTTAAAGGCGTAATACATAATGATTTGCGGAACTCAATCTCCCCGCCCAAAGATAAATGTATTAATTCAAATTGGAAAAAGTCGTTTTCATGGGGAAAATTTTCTCTCTAGAATTCTAGGGTTTTGCTTCCTCTCCTAGGGTTAACTAGGGTTTCGCAATTTTCATATTTTTTTCCGGCAATCATTACCGGTTTCCGGCGATCAGGATTATTGCGTAGGCTACGATTGGGATATTGTTACGAATTGCGGCTGTTTGTTTGGAATTGCTGCTGTTTTACGAATTACTTTTATTCGGAATTGCGTCGGCTTTACTAATTATTAATATTTTGAGTTGTGGCTGTTTCGAATATTATTGCTTTGGAATTGCTCCTGTTTCTTGGTCGGATTTAAATCAGTAATGCAGGGGACCACCATGGCGATCGACGGGAATACGGACCATGTTACGGCTTTGGCGGAGCGTTGGGCGGACATCGCCATCGATGATGATGAGGATTGTTTAGCACCGGTTGATGAGGTGGAGGAGCCAGGTTCGGAACCGCCGGTGCAGACGTGGAGTATGGTGGGCAGATTTTTAACAGCGAAGTTAATCAAGTTAGAGTATATGAGGCAAGTTTTAGCTTCGGTTTGGCAACCGGTGATGGGGGTGACGGTCACGGAGATATAGAGGGATTTGTTTCTATTCGTTTTCTTTCATAAAATGGATGTGGATTATGTACTGGATGGAGGGCCGTGGGCGTTTGAAAACAATACCTTGGTGTGTAGCCTGGTTG
This sequence comes from Ipomoea nil, assembly GCF_001879475.1. NCBI lineage: Eukaryota > Viridiplantae > Streptophyta > Magnoliopsida > Solanales > Convolvulaceae > Ipomoea > Ipomoea nil. The sequence goes on along the minus strand of NW_017617731.1, from coordinate 883,277 downwards.
AGGATGGGGTGTTACCGGTTAATGTGGTTCTGAATACGGTTGACATGTGAGTGCAACTGCATGATGTTCCTATGGGTTATACGTCCCAGCCGATTCTAGAGCAGATGAGTAACTTCATTGGAACTTTTGTTAAGCATGATGAGAGGTTTGTGGGGGCACCTTGGTTGGCCTTTTACCGTATCCGTGTATCGATCCCGGTCGATAAGCCGTTACGAAGATGTATGAAACTGTTGAAACGTGATAAGACCACATGTTGGGTTACCTTCAGGTATGAGCGTTTGCACACTTTTTGTTTTTTCTGTGGATTGATGGGACACTCGTATAAATTCTGTGTGAAGGCTCGGGTCTCTATGGTTCCGGTTGAACAATACCCGTATGGTGCGGAGATGAGGGTGGGGGGTGGTAGGGGTCCGAGGGAGGTGGGGGAAAGTTGGTTGGTTCTGGTCGGTGGCAGGCCGAGGGTTATGGAGGGGGTGGTTGCGGCAACGGGGAACCGATTGGGTGGTGGGATGGGTAAGAAGGGCGAATTGGTGGTCTCGGGTGGTGGTGGGGTGGCTAAAACGGTGGTGGAGACGGTGGCTAAGAGGAGGAGGGAGGGGGGATATGAGGGCGGTAGGAGGGGTGAGGGTGAAGATACTACTATGGCAGATGTTTCAAAAAACTTGTTTATGGCGGGTACTGCTGGGCAGTCCCGCCCATCATTATGAGTACGTTATCTTGGAACTGCCGTAGCTTGGGTAATCCACGGACAGTTCAGGAGGTGGTGGACATGGTGTCCCGTAAGCAACCCGACTTTGTATTTCTGATGGAAACTAAGGTGGGACGCGATCATGCTGAGCGTGTTCGGATCAAGATTGGATTTGAGGGATTATTTTATGTTGATAGTAGTGGTTTCAGAGGACTAAGCGGTGGTTTAGCGTTGTTCTGGAGGAAGAATAATACGGCAAGGCTCCTCAGTTACTCAAATAATTATGTGGATATTGAGGTAACTATAACCGGCTTCCCGATGTGGCGTATGACATGTTATTATGGTTTCCCAGAACGAACCAGGCGTTCTGAGTCATGGGATCTTTTGAGGGCATTATCAACTAGATCTGGCCTTCCATGGATCGTAGTGGGAGATTTCAATGATCTATTATTTCAGTATGAGAAAAGAGGGGGAAATCCACATCCGAATAGCCTCCTTCGCGGTTTTGGGGATACTATTGGGGACAGTGGTTTGACTCAAATGCATATGGAGGGCTATCCGTACACATGGGAGAAGGGGAAGGGAAAAATTGATTGGATTGAGGAGAGATTTGATAAAGTCATGGCAACAGTTGAGTGGCGTAGTATGGTAACAATGGCCAGGGTGGTGAACTTGAGAACCCGAAAATCGGATCATTCGGCTATCTATCTGGGTATCCATAAATCCTTAGGGACGAATGGAACGAGAAGGAGGGGATTCCGTTTTAAGGCAGCATGGTTATATGAGGAGGGGTGTAGAGGGGTAGTCGAGCAGGCATGGCAAGAAGGAAAGGGACAGGGTCTGCAACATTGTATTGAATACTGTGGTAGTCGATTAACACGATGGGGTGGAGATCGGCACCATAAGTATGGTAAGCAGATTATTGATTTTAAAAAGAAGCGGCAACGACTAAGGGGATGCACGGACCCTGCTTCGCTTGCTGAGTTTCAATCCCTGGAACAACTTTTATGCCGTACTAAAGCCCAGGAGGATGCCTACTGGAGGCAGAGGGCCAAGCAACACTGGCTCAAAGAGGCCGATGCCAATACCAAGTTCTTTCACAGGTACGCCTCTCATCGTAAAAAAGAAGAATACTATTGCCAGACTAATGAATGATAATGGGGATTGGGTGGAAGGGGAACCCATGAATAATGTTATTTTGGAATATTTCAATCGTATTTTTCGCTCTGAAAATCCGGGATCTGGGGAGAGTTTTTTTGAGGGAATTGTCCCGCGGGTCACTCAGGCACAGAATGAGTTGTTGTTACGGCCTTTTGAATTTGATGAAGTTAAATCGGCCCTGTTTGCAATATTTCCTGATAAGGCACCGGGCCCGGATGGAATGAACCCGGGGTTCTATCAGCATTTTTGGGATGTGGTATGGGGGGGATGTTGCGACTTTTGTCATGGGATGTCTTAACTCACGCGATCTACCACCTAGCTTAAACAGTACAGATATTATTTTGATCCCAAAGAAAAAGATCCCTGAGCTAGTAACTGACTTGCGTCCTATAACCCTCAGTAATGTGATCTATAGGATTATGGCAAAGATGATAAAAAATAGAATGAAACCGCTGATGGAAGGAGTCATATCGTTTGGGTTTTGATGTTGGATGGGTGCAGTTAATCATGAAATGTGTAGCTACAGTCTCGTATAATTTATTGGTGAATAGCTCTAGGAGTGAACCTATTTTACCCACACGTGGTTTAAGGCAGGGAGACCCATTATCTCCTTATCTTTTTATTATTTGTGCAGAGGGCCTTTTATTGTTATTACAGCAGGCTCACAATAGGGGTTTGATCCATGGATGCAGAGTAGCAAGAGGTGTTCCCCCAATCTCTCACTTATTTTTCGCTGATGATAGCCTTCTGTTTTTTAAAGCCAATGTTGAAGAGGCCAGTGAGGTCAAGAGGTGTCTATCAGTTTATGAGGATTTATCTGGGCAAGTGGTTAATTACCACAAGTCAAGCATATGTTATAGTAGGAACACGAGTAACGCAAGTAAGGAAGTGGTGGCGCAAGTTCTGGGAGTTGGCCAGGCTCCTAATTTTGGCAAGTATTTGGGACTCCCCTCATTTGTAGGGAGAAACAAAAAGGCAGCTTTTGCATATATAGAGGATAAAATCCGGCAAAGAATTGGGTCATGGAATAAGAGGTTATTATCACAGGCAGGAAAGAAATTTTATTGAAAAGTGTATCACAATCCATGCCTACCTTTCAATGAGTGTCTTCCTGCTGCCAACTTCTGTGTGTACAGCGATTGAGAGGACTATGAATCGTTACTGGTGGGACTCTGGAACTGATAGACGGATTCATTGGAAGGCTTGGGACAAACTGTGTGTTCCTAAGAAATATGGGGATTTGGGATTCAAGGAGTTGCGTGCTTTTAACCTGCTATGTTGGGAAAACAGGCGTGGCGAATCCTTACTAAACCTAAGTCCCTGGTGGCTCGTATATATAAAGCACAGTATTATGCCAAAGGCTCATTCTTTGATGCACAAGTGGGAAACAATCCTAGTTTCTGCTGGCGGAGTATTATGGTAGCCAAGAGTATAATTTGTAGTGGGGTAAGACGTAGGATTGGAAATGGGGAATCTACACTCATATGGACCCATCCCTGGTTACAGGACGACCAAGACCCCATGATACAAACAGAAATGCCAGTACAGTTACAGGATGCTAAGGTGGTGGGATTGATTGATCAACAAACACGGACATGGGATCTTTCAATTTTAACTGATCTTTTTCATCCTAGTGATGTGGCAAATATTCTTAAAATACCAGTTTCTCTGGATTATGATGATACTTGGTATTGGCCTGGGGACCCGAGAGGAGTTTATTCTGTAAAGGGCGGATACAGATTAATAGTTGGTAATTATGGGAATGAGAATGGGACTTTTACAAAGTGGTTAACCTTGTGGAAACTCAAAATCCCCCAAAAATGGAGAATGTTCCTATGGAGAGCCATTTGTGATATACTGCCTACCACTACTAACTTGCTTATAAAGAGGGTAGAAGTAAGCCCATATTGTGCCATGTGTGGATCATCTCAAGAGGACACTATGCATGCTTTAGTGCTATGTGAATTTGCAAAGAACATTTGAGACCGATCCAACCTTCCAATCCCCAATATTATAACGAATGTTTTTCATATTTGGTTTGGTGAGCTCCTAAATGTTTTAGATTTTGATGGGATGTTATATGCAGCATCAATCCTCTACAATATTTGGAGAGCACGGAACGGGGCGGTTTGGAATGCTCTATTACCACGGCCACAATCTTTGTTGGCAGCAGCGAATTCGGCATTGCATGCATGGAGGAGGGCAAACCCGCCAGCAGTACAAAACCACGTACCACTGCCTGCAACGCAATCTCATCATCTTGGCTCTCATGCGCCACTCGGACCTCACGGTATTGTACAGGAGGAGCCACCTCGGAGGCTATGTCGCATCGACGCGGGGTTTATACAAAATACGGGCAAAGCTACGGTTGGGACAATCCTCTTAGACATGAATGGAGGGTATGTCGCGGCCTTCAGTGCACCCCTCCCAGATTGTTTCTCACCACTTATGGCCGAGGCATTGGCATGCAAGGAGGCTTTGTCATGGTTAAAGGATCGAGGGGAACAGAACATCGAAATATATACAGATTGTTTAATGCTACAGCGTTATCTTACTACACTGTCTACTACGTTTTGCACTTACGTCGGCTATGCCATTAATGCCTGCAGAGCAGCTACAGTTTATTTTCAGTCTTGTTCATTCCATTTTATTTCTAGACTAGACAATTTTATAACTCATGCCTTAGCTACTTCAGCATATCAGCAATCGGCTGCTATGTACTGGGATCTTCTCCCACCAGACATTATTTCGACATATTTTTAATAAAGCACCACATATATTTTCAAAAAAAAAAAACATAATGATTTGCGGAATCATTGCTTATCAACATGTCAAATAACAATTAGTTTTTAGATAATTGATTGAGATTTTTTACCCAATTATAACAAAGCGCGTTGACAGATAAAATTAACCTAAAGAATTTGGTATTATTTGTAAATTACAGAAGATGAGAAACATACAATTATGTTTAAAGTTGTAATAATATAGGATGATTCACAAAACCACTGCTTATAAACATGTCAAATAACAATTAGTTTTTAGATAACTGATTGAGATTTTTTACCCAATTATACAAAACGCATTGACGGATAAAATTAACATCCTAAAGAATGTTGTATTATTTGATAATTAGAGAAAATGAGAAACATACAATTAAGTTTAAAGTTGTAATACATGATACTTCGCTGAACCATTGCTTGTCAACATGTCAAATAACAATTAGTTTTTAGATAATTGATTGAGATTTTTAACCAATTATAACAAACCGCGTTGACAGATAAAATTCACATGTTAAAGAATTAGGTATTATTTGATAATTAGCGAATCGCCAATTATATTAACAATTTTGATCTTCATGTATTATTAGTTGTTTGTAAAGTGATGTTTGATAAAATTAGTTATTTATTGTTGATACTTATATAACAAATAGTCCATTAATTATATAATAATTATTTATTATATAATTGTATTTAATAAATAATAAATTGATTTCTTTTGTTTGGAGAGTTTAACAAATAAATAAAAATCAAAACATGAAAAATAAATTTTACTAACAAAAACTCTATAGATAAATCGCTTAAATTCACATGTATTTAATTCACCTATTACGGATTTCTGTAAGCAATTCCGTGAAACCTCTAAGTATTTAAAATGAAGGTATTTCAATGTTTTCTTGTATGACACGTTTGATTCATGGAATTAATTTGGAGGGAATAAGAATGTTATTCCACAAGGAATGAAATAGGTAAGGAATAAAGCAGGTTTGTATAAACAATCCAATGATAGTAGCAATGTTCATAAAAATGTCCGAAAGGCATACGATTGTTTTCAAATCAACAATTTATGCACCTAAAGATATAAACAAATGAATTAAGGCACATTTTGCATAAAAACAAAGTATTTTTCACTCAAAATAGGTCTATATATGGGATAGAAATATGGACATAAACACACTTTATCAAACACTATGTACCACTGATGTGAGCCATATTGTGCATATTTCTTGTATTAATTTGATCATGTTTGTTGGGTTCAATTTCGTGAAAATGGTAATTTAATTGCATATTTCTTTGTTTTATCATTTAGATATGATTTACATTTGTTTTGAATGGTTTATGGTGTTTGTTAGTATTTTTGAACCATTGTAGGTTAATTCTATAAGTAAGGGCAGTTCTAAGATAAATTTGGAGTTAAATAGACCAAAGTGCATGCTCTCAGCAAGTTCGATGCGTCTGAAAATTTTAGTACGCGTCTGGAATGGAGAATCGGAGAATCGGAGACTCGACGTGTCGAATGTCACTGTGTGCCAAATTAAGGCGCTGTGTACGAAAAAAAAAAAAAAAAAAAGAAGGCAAAGCTTCCAAAATTAAGGCGGCAGCAACATTCCAAAATCAACAAATGAATGCAGCACATTTCCAAACTCAAATGCACAGATTTCAAGGGGCAATAATTGCCAAATCATTAGTCGACAATTTCCTAAAAATTAAATAAGGAGAATTCCAATTTCACCCCGATTTAAATCTCACTATAAAGGCCCTGTTTGGTAAAATGGTTGTTAGCTGATTATGTTAATTAGAGGGTATAAATAGTTGATAACATTAGCTGATTGTAGAAAAGTGTTTGGTAAATTAGCTGTTAGCTGAAAGCTGTTTGTTATAATTTCTTTTCTCAAAAAGCTAATTGAAAAAGTTGCTTGGAGTAGCTTTTTGAATTTTAGCCTTTTGGAGTTGCAAAAAGCTAATTAACCAACCATTTATATTGATAGTTTAACTAAATCAAACAATTAATAGTGGTCAAATAAGCCAAAATTGGCCTATAGGCCAATTTTTTACCAAACAGGGCCAAAATCCCGCCTTGATTCAATCCTAGAAAATTCATGTAGTGTTTTGGAGACAAGAAAGAAGAGAATTGAGAGTTACGAGTGGTCTTGGGATGCAAGAAGAAAGCTAATGAGATTTGGGAGAATCGCTTGGTTCAATTCTTGTACTCTTTTAGATTACTTGTAAACTCTTAATTATTTATGTATTGCATCTTAGCCATGTGTGGCTAAGTTTTCTTATAGATTCTTGGGTGATAGTATTTATGAACCTATGTGCCTAGTTCTTTAATGCTTCAATATATTATTATTTGGGTTAATACTTGTGTTGCAATTGTGATTTTTATTGTTGATGCTTGTAATTAGTGGTCAATAGTTACTTGCTCGCACCATGCTATCTTTGTGTCACAACGGGAGTTGGGCATAATTTAGGGTACACACAATTGCACCTAACTGTTGCACCTTGGGAGAGGGTAATTTTGTTAGGGAGTTTAATTCTTGATTATTGCACATCGGGAGATGGTAGTAGTTAGGAATTTGTTACGATGCATGATTTTGTTTTATTGGGTGTTTATATCACGGGAATGGATATTCACTAGTGTAGGGACTTGACTATATAGGATTTCCAGTCGTAATGGAGGGGTTCTATGATGCAAACTGGGTCAATGACAATGAGGATGTCAGCTCCACCAATAAAAATGTATTCACAATGTGCGGCACAACCATCTCGTAAAAATCGACCAAATAGTCTTGCACAGTGATGCGGAACAAGAATTGAGAAAATAATAAAACAATTGTCACATGCATGAAGTCTAAGAGACATGGAGTTTGATGGCTAATTTTTATTGAAAATTTGAATTAGCTTTAAATATTATTAGTATTTCCAATTCTCATTATGTTTATTTATAGTTCCCATGCATGTTTTTAATATTTGCAACTCTTCAGTTTTTTTAATTATCTATTTAAACAGAATTTTGTATTGAGAAGTTCGAGTTGGAATATAATTGATAGTCTTTGAGTTTGAGTTCTAGTGTTTGTGTTCTTCCTGTTCTCCTTGTCCTGCATCAGTTGGTATCAGAGCCTCAATTTCCTAGGCGACAACCGAGATAGCGGAATAGCCCTCTCCACTTGTCACGACCCAAGATGGCACAAGGCGGTATCAACAACAAGGGTAACAACCCATCCTTCGGTGGTGACCGTGGAATGGATTGCCTTCGGGCAGCTTTTCAAGTACATGGTGAGAATGTGAATCGTGAGTTTCAAGAAATTCGTAGCATTCTCACGAACATAAGCCTTCGGTTAGAGGGTAATGGTGCAACGCCATGTGTTATCAATGACATGAATCTGCCAACAAAGCATGTGGCCAGAAGTTGGCAACATCTCCAATACCATCGGCTACCAACTTTTAATGGCTATTTGGGCACAAGAGCCTTCTTGGATTGGTGTTCACAAGTTGATAGCTACCTTAGTATGTTAGAAGTTCCTGAAAATAAGCAAGCAAAATATATTGCCAGTATGCTGCGTGGAAGATCTCTGTCATGGTGGGAGACTATACAGAACTACAGAACAAGACAAGGTAAATGCTTAGTGAAAACATGGAGAAAAATGAGAAAACTTTTGATGGAACAGTTTTTGCCTCAGGATTACCAAATGCATTTCTTTCAAAAATATTGTAATGTTAATAAATATGCAGAGGATGTGTGGATGAGAGCATGTGAAATTCCAACAAGCTACAATCAACTTCAAGAAACTCCCAAGCCACAACTGCTGTCAACGTTCAAGAACAACTAATAATGTCAGTATCTCCATTATGGACACAAGGTAAAGCTTTTAATATGAACTTTCAAGCTGCAAATCTGTTGACTGAAGTTATTCCAAATAAACACTCCCTTCCCCCTACAAGAGCATTGTTGAGGTTAACAGCCAACCTACGCATGAAAACAATGCTGCTCACTTTTATCAATTTCAATCTCCACCACTCACACAAGAGGCCGGGACTAAGAAATGTTTGAAGAGAAAAGAACCTGACTACTATTCAGATGAAGGTTGGGCTCAAATATCCTTTGATCCTGAGGATGATAATATCAAGGAGAGAGAATATGATTGCATATATGAATTTGAGATTGCTAAGGAAGATGATGGGCATTTCAGTTGTGTGGTGAAAAGTTTAATGTACACAAACGAGGAAAAGCAATCCCTCCAACTTAAGAGCATTTTCAAAGCATTCTATCAAATTTATGAGGACACTAAGAAATTAGTGATCATAGATCTGGTTGCTTTTCAAAAACAACCTAGGCATGCTATTAACTTTATCTCGCTGTTGCAAAAGTATTATGGAGATGTAAAATTTGAAAGGTGTGATCTTGAAGCTCAGGATGAAGCTATAGCTAAATTTGATGCTACCAATGCAAGGTATAAAGCCCAGGCTAACAAAAGGCAGCATAAGAAAATATTTAGAATGGGTGAGAAGGTTATGGTCTTTATCCATAAGGATCAAGTGTTCACGAAAACATTTCACAAATTGAGATTGAGGAGATATGGGTATTATAAGGGTCGAAAAAGAAAAAAAAAAGTTGAAGGCCCTCATAAGGACTTTATATTACTCCGAGGAGGTAACATTACATTTTGAGGACTCGGGGCGAGTCCTTCGCAACCAAGGGAGAATGATGCGGAACAAGAATTGAGAAAATAATAAAACAATGGTTACATGCATGAAGTCTAAGGGACATGGAGTTTGATGGCTACTTTTTATGGGAAATTTGAATTAGCTTTAAATATTATTAGTATTTCCAATTCTCATTATGTTTATTTTATAGTTCCCATGCATGTTTTTAATATTTGCAACTCTTCAGTTTTTTTAATTATCTATTTAAACAAACTTTTGTATTGAGAAGTTCGAGTTGGAATATAATTGAAAGTCTTTGAGTTTGAGTTCTAGTGTTTGTGTTCTTCCTGTTCTCCTTGTCCTGCATCACATAGCTAGATCAACTATGGAAGCAAAGTTCATAACACTTGATCTAGCAAGTCAAGAAGTTGAGTGGTTAAGAAATCTGTTGGCAGATGTGCCATTGTGGGGGTGTCCAACACCTTCCGTGCCTATACAATGTGATTCACAAGCTGTCATTTGTGTTGCAAAGACTAGTGTCTACGATGGGAAGAGAAGACATATAAGAGTCAGACACGAGCATGTTCGACAGTTGATTGCTAATAGAATAATCACAATGGAGTATGTGAAATCTGAGAGGAATATTGCAAATCCTCTCACAAAATGTCTAAACTGAAAGGCAATCTTTGTAACATCAATGGAGATGTGTTTAAAACCATCGAGGTAAGGAATTCATGATGGATACCACTTTGGTGGTCAAACGAAATCATGGAAAGAGTTACGCAAAATTTGTGAAATAAATGTCCATTACTTACTCTATAGCCTTTAATGGGTGGTTTATATTGAGATGGATTTGACAGAGTTAAAGTCTATATTGAGAATTGAGATAGACTTGACGAATTTGAAAGTCTATATCAGTATTGCAAAAATCGCGCCTAGGCGCCCTAGGCGGTCCCCATGCGCCTAGAGGGTGCCTAGCGATTTTTTCAACATTGGTCTATATTGAGATAGACTTGACAAGAATTCATGAGAATTCAAAGAGTTTAACTTGCGTAGAACATGCAATTTAAGAGTAGGTGTGTGCATCTGAGTTCAAAATTTATCTAACCATAGAGTTCAAGATACATGTCACTCTCCGGAAGAAAATTACTCAGTGTCACTACGTGTCAATTCAATATTTGAAACACTGATATTAAGACCAGTCCTTGCGTATCGCTCAGACGTTATTCTTTTAGCATTCTCTTCGAATGTGTGGGGGATTGTTGGAAAATCATTCAAATAAAAGGCTTAGTCATCTTATCTTATTTTCCTTCCCCCATTATTTTGGATCACTGTAGACTTACTTGTTCGCATTTAAATGGGTTGTTGATACACGTGTAAGCTCCAGAGAATCCATGCCCATTTTCTTCGTTTATGAATGGTAAGTATGGGGAAGGTGGTTAGATTATTTGTAGTATATAAATAGTGCCTCATATATTGTAGCAACACATCAACACATTCTTTCTTCATTTCATATTCCAACACAAATCATTCTTTTCATATTCCGTTTTCTTCTCTTTCACGTTTGAGCTAATTTAGAGTTAGGTTCGCTCTACGTCTCATTGGTCACCTATGATACCAATCGTAAGCAAACCGGGAAATTCAGACTACACCGTCCCCAAAAAATATTGCTTTTAAGATAGTGTTTTTACAACACGTCACATGCCTTGTTCAGTTCATTCATTCCTAGTTTCCGTAGACATTGTTGCTGCCATTCTCCAACAGTTATCAGCACGAATGTTCTACATTGATACTCGGTGAATGTACATGGTAAGAAGAAGAGAAGAGTGTAACACCCCGAAATTTCTAAATTTTGAAACTTATATAATAAAGGTAAGTTCTCATTAAATCCCAAAACATAATATAAATAGTACAGGGTGCTATGCCACACCTGAGCTAGAGAATTCAGGTGCACAGGCTAACTAACTAATATCCTCAACAAGATAAAAGCATAAGCATGGCACGCAGGCCAAGAAGGGGAAACTATCTACTTCTAGGCTCCACGGTTCTAGCGCGCTCCAGTGTCTACTCTTCTGTGCCTGAAAGCTAAATATATCTGTTCAGCGAGAGATGCTGGTAACCCACTCCAACGCGTTGAAATACAATACGTATAGATATATACATAGGTATATGAAAACCATTTCGAAGCATGAAGATATATCCTAAGAGACTCTAGCTTTCAAAACAGGGGATAGACTCGACAGATAGGGACAAGCACAACCAACAGTCATAACCAAGCATGCACAATTCACAGGTGTAGGGAACAGATACGACAGATAGAGATAAGCGCAGCCAATAGTCATAAACAAGCATATACAGTTACTAGCATGTATCCTATGGTCCCGCTTTCATAACAATCCAATCATCCAAATCTCATCACATAGCACACTTTGTTGGCGCCACAGGACCAATCGCATGCCCATACATGAGGGTCAGCGCATATAGCTCTGACACGGCCCCGCAGCACCCTGCCCCGTATCGCAACAGGGAGGGGTCGATCGCAACCGACCGATGAACCGCAGCTCATCATAATGTTTGATCGCAACCAAACAGTGGACCGCAGCCCAAGAGTAGTCATCTGACCGCAGCCAGGAATATGAACCGCAGCTCATGTAAAACGTTTGATCGCAACCAAACGGTGGATCGCAGCCCGAGAGTGTAAATCTGACCGCAGCCAGCTTCTGAACCGCAGCTCAGGAATAACCAATTTGATCGCAACCAAATTGGGGTATCATGCACATATAACACATAGCAAACACATGCAACCCACATTGACACATTGGGAAGGGGGAGAAATCGTATAACGAAACCTGTGCGTGATCATCCACGTACTAAGAATAATCCTAAGGGGTTCATACTTCTTACACCTAGGCCAACGGGATAGCAATTCAACTAGCATGCAATATACAAGACTCATTCAACCTACGAATGGTACCCGAACATCAAACTAGACATAGGCACGATAGACGGAGTCCGTTGGGACACCACGGGGGTCGGGGGAACATCAAACGGGGAAGCCGGAATCCCCAAGTGGGGTAAAATCCAGCGGGTAGCCGGTGGGTGAGGGGTCACCCGCCGACTGCCCGCCGGCGTCGTGGTTCCGGGCAGCGGGTGCCCGGCGGGCAGTCGCCTGCCCGCTGCCGGCGACTTCAAAGTTGGTCGCGGGTAGGTGGCGGGTCCCCTACCCCCACTTAACCCTCCACTGACTCTTTCATCACAAAAACACCCCGGGAACTTTAGTGGAACCCGGAACCATGCTTAGACACTTTCAAACGTAATTGATAACAACACGTAGACAATTAACGGATCAAAAGCAGGAAACATACGGCACATATCCTATCATGCTTTTCTAAACATAATTAATACCCGAACATGCGAATTCCCACCCAATTCATCAAGAATAACCCATATGAATTTCACGATACAGCCTAGGGCTCTACACACATCCAATTTAACAAGAACACGATTCCTCTTTAAACATCGAGAACAATCAAGAATGGCACATAATCATCAAGAAACTAGGTTCCATCAAGAATCACACAATCATCAAGAATCCCTTTTCATCAACAAGATTATCAAGATCGCCCATGAAATCATAACACCAATCGTCAAGAACAATATAACGAATCATCAATACACAAGAATATGGGGAAATCCTAAGAGGGGAATCATAGCTATGAAAATAGGTTTTGTTGAGACATGGGTTACCTCTTAGCCTTAATTAATTCCTTGGCTATGAAGGGTCTTTCTTTAAGCTTTCTTCTTTCTTGATTTCTCCTAAGGGAATTCTTGGAACTTCTTGTGTGGTGAGGGATTATTGTGGTGGGGTTCTGGTGCCTCTTATGTCCCCTATTTATATACCTAGGAGTCCTAATTAGGATCTAAATACTATAAGCTTGCTAATTCTATTCATTTTTGGGTTAGGGGTTGGGTTTTTGGGGTGAGGGCCCACGGACTATGGTGGGCCATTTCCAAATTAATTATTGTAATTTAATTCTTTCTTTGGATAATTGGTTAAATGATTAATTTGTTTTAGGGGTCGTAACACGGGGTGTTACACTCTCCCCCCCTTACAAGGGGCTTCGTCCCCGAAGCCCGGTGTGTTAATCCAATCTTTCAGCCCCGGACATCCCGTATTTTGGCCTCCTGGTTAGGAACGTGGCCCCACGTTTTGTCTTCGCTGGGGTAGTCTGGACTTCTGGTGTCGTGGTGATCGAGAAGTTCTGGTCTACCTTGGTTTCCTGCTCCGGAGCTGGATGCCCTGCGAGTGCCCAAGGTGGCCTCGATTGCTGCCACCCTCTGATCTAATGTGCGTGTCGTACGGATCAGGGACGAGAACCCTTCCTCCATGATTTGGTTTTGCCGGTTGAGTTGTGCTAGGTTGCGCTCATTGACCGAGCCCTCGCCTTGTTCCCTTGTGTTCCCTCCTGATCGTGGGTGCGCCGATGGGTTAGACTCGTCATCCTCCTCCTGATCCTCACTTCCCTCCAGACCCCCACAATCTTGCATTGCCCGTTTGAGCTTTTTGTTGGAGATGTCTAATTGGTCGACCAATTCTCTTCGCTCCTCCTCGGGTTTTAGGCAGATTTCTTCGAGGGTGAGATATTGTCCCCCTCTAGTGTAGTAGATATCATTGTGGCGGAGGTTCTGGGCGTTAAAGATCATGCCGTTTGTAGTCTTGACCTCAGTGTGGCTTAGGTCTACCCCCTTTTTCTCCATGATCCAACTTAGGATCATCCCGTAGGGCAGGCTAAGTCGGTTGCTCGTCTTGCAAAATTCCTTGTGTTTTTGCATGAGGGCCGGTAGGTTGAACTTGATTTTGTGTTTCAAGAGGTAGGCAAAAGTGCACTCTAAACTCCCCACGTCTTTACTCTTATTGTTTGTGGGCAAGAGGCTGTCGGTTACAATCATAACCAGTATCTTTTGCTCCGCCGTTAGCCACTTCCTATTTGGTCACGTGGTTGAGGTGAAACCTTTCTCTTTTCCGAGTAGGTACTCGAGGTAATCCTTGTACCTCGTATTTTGGGTACCAATCCACCCTTTACGGTCATAGTCCGACACACCCGTGGTGGTCAATCTCAAGAGTTTAGCCAAACGGCCTTCGGAAAGTATGATTTCCTTGCCTCGGACCTTAGTGGTGATTTCTAGTTTATCACCTCGTTTGATGGCCACCAAGTGTTGATAGAACTCCTTCACCAATTCGGGGTACGTATCCCCCTTAATGGTGAGATAAGTATCCAAAAGCCCTTGGTGGTTGAGCATGTCGACCAATTCCGGAGAGAATTGATCGGGTTCGAGTGCTTTACCTCCGATAACGGTGTAGCTGGCGTTGCTCCAATCCGGGGTGCGGATTCCGAGGGGCTTTTCGGCATTTTCTCGAACTTTTCTCCTAGGTTGCGTTTTCCGGCGGACTTCCGGCGAGGGTTCCGGCGATGCGACTTCTCCGGCGACGTGGGTTTTCCGGTGGCAGCGGGGTGGCGTGGCTCATTGAGGCAGCGGTGGTCCTGGGCGGCGCCGGGGTTGGCAGCGGCGTGTGTTGGCAGCGGGTGGTGTCCAGGTGAGTGGCGGGCGGTGCCGGTGTCGCGGGTCCTCTCCGGTGGTGACGGCGGCGTGTGGCGGGGTGCGGCCTGGGCGGTCGGTGGCGGTTCGGCTGCTGGTGGCGGCGGTCTTGTGGGTCCGGTGTTGGGGGCGGCGAGGTGAGTGGGAGTGGGGAGGAGAGAGGGAAAGGGTTGGGGAAGAAGAAGGAGAAGAAGAAGGGTTTTTGATTTGGGGATTTTGTGGGTTTTAGGGACTTGTGATGGTTTTAAGAAGGGAGTGTCCCCTTAAGGTTTTAAGAAACACTTTTAGCCTAGTGGTCAAGACTTTGGTCCTGTACGTGGGAGGTGAAGGGTTCAATTCCTATTGGCAACACTAGGCTTTATGATGGTGTGGCTTTTGTCTTTTTCCTTCTTTTGTCTTCTAGTGGTGGGAGGCTTGGTTTGTTTGTATAATTTTAGTTCCACCCCCGTAAGTAGGATCGAATTTCGATCTAATCTTTTATTTATAATAATTCCAAAGTAATTAAGCTAAGTAAGTAGTTCTACTACGAAGGTGTTTACAAGGAAATTGCCGGTCTATCCTAGACAGAATTCGTCTTCTTGGTTCTCCTCGGCGGGGTTTGTATGGTCCTCGTCTTCTGGGGTTAGGTTTCCTTCTTCGCGGTTGTCCTCGTTCCCGAGTTCGGCCTGGGTGTGGCTCATGACGAATATCTTTCCGAGAGTGCCGTAGTTTCCTTGGTGAGTGGTGCCCCCGTGTTGGCCCGTGGCGGTGGGGCGTGGCCTTTGGGGTTGAGTGCACTGGAAGGCCTTGTGTCATTCCTCTCCGCAGTTGAAGCATCGCCAGGGATTGCCCATGCAATCCTTGCCTCTATGGCTTTTATTGCATTTCGGGCAAGGGAAGCTCCTTGTGCTAGCTTCATTGTTCCCTAGGGGTGGTATTTGGCTGGCCAGGTTATTCGGTCTTGGGTTGGTGTCGTTTCTTGTCCTTTTTACGGGTGGTGTTCCACCCCCGGTGTTTCTCTTTCGTATCTGTTCTTGAACCCCATGTTGGATTAGTTGGATTCGATAGAGATTTGCGGCACTGGAGTAAGCCTCGTTGAGGGTCCGAGGCCTGCTTACCACTAGTGCCTTTCGGGCTTCGAAGTTGAGGCTCGATACGAACCTCTCTATCTTAGTTACCTCAGTGGGGGCTAGTTCTGGCGCGAAGCGTGCTAGTTCGAGGAATCGCTTATGGTACTCCATGACGGTAGTCGTTCCTTGTTTCAAATGGAGGAACGCTTCGTACATAGATGCCTTTACGTGTGTTGGATAAAATCGCTCTCGTAGTCGTGTTTCGAGGCTTTCCCAGTCGAACCCTGGTTCTTGTTGGTAAGCGGGCCCTTCGTGGATCCACCAAAGGTCTGCCTCGTGTCCGAAGTAGAACGAGGCTATCTCTACGCGACGTTCTTCTGGGCATTCTACTAACCCCAGAATTTTGTCGAAGGTCTGGATCCATTCCTCCAGGATTACGGGATCTTCTTCTCCTGAGAACGTGGGTGGTCGATGGTTTGAAACTTGTCGGGCGACGTCTGAGTTCGCGTTTGATGGAGGTGGTGGGGGCCTGTTGTTGCGAAGAGCTACATCGCTTAGTGCCTGGGCGACTTGCGTTAGTTGTTGTAGGGTTTGGGTCAGGGGGTCGCGTGTGGCGGGTTCTGGAGTCCTTGATTGCCTTCTGTTTGGTGCCATGTCTTTCTGGGTCAACGTTTATAAGAACGTTAATTTAGAGTTTAGTGCTCTTCTTTTGATGTGATAAGTGGGGGAAAGTTTTCCTTAGATAAGGGAGGGATAAAGTGAGGGGAGGTTATGTGTAGGTCTCACAATCTCACCGCGCGTCCTAGGATTCCCGAATCTTATGTTCCTAAGTACCTGGAGTTCAAGACTACGTCCTAAGGTCTGGTCTTAATAGACTTATCCTAGGGTCAAACTTAGGCTCTGATACCAACTGTAACACCCCGAAATTTCTAAACTTTTGAAACTTATATAATAAAGGTAAGTTCTCATTAAATCCCAAAACATAATATAAATAGTACAAGGTGCTATGCCACACCTGAGCAAGAGAACTCAGGTGCACAGGCTAACTAACAAATATCCTCAACAAGATAAAAGCATAAGCATGGCACGCAGGCCAAGAAGGGGAAACTATCTACTTCTACGCTCCACGGTTCTAGCGCGCTCCAGTGTCTACTCTTCTGTGCCTGAAAGCTAAATATATCTGTTCAGCGAGAGATGCTGGTAACCCACTCCAACGCGTTGAAATACAATACATATAAATATATACATAGGTATATGAAAACCATTTCGAAGCATGAAGATATATCCTAAGAGACTCTAGCTTTCAAAACAGGGGATAGACTCGACAGATAGGGACAAGCACAACCAACAGTCATAACCAAGCATGCACAATTCACAGGTGTAGGGAACAGATACGACAGATAGAGATAAGCGCAGCCAATAGTCATAAACAAGCATATACAGTTACTAGCATGTATCCTATGGTCCCGCTTTCATAACAATCCAATCATCCAAATCTCATCACATAGCACACTTTGTTGGCGCCACAGGACCAATCGCATGCCCATACATGAGGGTCAGCGCATATAGCTCTGACACGGCCCCGCAGCACCCTGCCCCGTATCGCAACACGGAGGGGTCGATCGCAACCGACCGATGAACCGCAGCTCATCATAATGTTTGATCGCAACCAAACAGTGGACCGCAGCCCAAGAGTAGTCATCTGACCGCAACCAGGAATATGAACCGCAGCTCATGTAAAACGTTTGATCGCAACCAAACAGTGGACCGCAGCCCGAGAGTGTAAATCTGACCGCAGCCAGCTTCTGAAACGCAGCTCAGGAATAACCAATTTGATCACAACCAAATTGGGGTATCATGCACATATAACACATAGCAAACACATGCAACCCACATTGACACATTGGGAAGGGGGAGAAATCGTATAACGAAACCCGTGCGTGATCATCCACGTACTAAGAATAATCCTAAGGGGTTCATACTTCTTACACCTAGGCCAACGGGATACCAATTCAACTAGCATGCAATATACAAGACTCATTCAACCTACGAATGGTACCCGAACATCAAACTAGACATAGGCACGATAGACGGAGTCCGTTGGGACACCACGGGGGTCGGGGGAACATCAAACGGGGAAGCCGGAATCCCCAAGTGGGGTAAAATCCAGCGGGTAGCCGGTGGGTGAGGGGTCACCCGCTGACTGCCCGCCGGCGTCGTGGTTCCGGGCAGCGGGTGCCCGGCGGGCAGTCGCCTGCCCGCTGCCGGCGACTTCAAAGTTGGCCGCGTGTAGGTGGCGGGTCCCCTACCCCCACTTAACCCTCCACTGACTCTTTCATCACAAAAACGCCCCGGGAACTTTAGTGGAACCCGGAACCACGCTTAGACACTTTCAAACGTAATTGATAACAACACGTAGACAATTAACGGATCAAAAGCAGGAAACATACGGCACATATCCTATCATGCTTTTCTAAACATAATTAATACCCGAACATGCGAATTCCCACCCAATACATCAAGAATAACCCATATGAATTTCACGATACAGCCTAGGGCTCTAGACACATCCAATTTAACAAGAACACGATTCCTCTTTAAACATCGAGAACAATCAAGAATGGCACATGATCATCAAGAAACTAGGTTCCATCAAGAATCACACAATCATCAAGAATCCCTTTTCATCAACAAGATTATCAAGATCGCCCATGAAATCATAACACCAATCGTCAAGAACAATATAACGAATCATCAATACACAAGAATATGGGGAAATCCTAAGAGGGGAATCATAGCTATGAAAATAGGTTTTGTTGAGACTTGGGTTACCTCTTAGCCTTAATTAATTCCTTGGCTATGAAGGGTCTTTCTTTATGCTTTCTTCTTTCTTGATTTCTCCTAAGGGAATTCTTGGAACTTCTTGTGTGGTGAGGGATTATTGTGGTGGGGGTTCTGGTGCCTCTTATGTCCCCTATTTATATACCTAGGAGTCCTAATTAGGATCTAAATACTATAAGCTTGCTAATTATATTCCTTTTTGGGCTAGGGGTTGGGTTTTAGGGGTGAGGGCCCACGGACTATGGTGGGCCATTTCCAAATTAATTATTGTAATTTAATTCTTTCTTTGGATAATTGGTTAAATGATTAATTTGTTTTAGGGATCGTAACACGGGGTGTTACACTCTCTCCCCCTTACAAGGGGCTTCGTCCCCGAAGCCCGGTGTGTTAATCCAATCTTTCACCCCCGGACATCCCGTATTTTGGCCTCCTGGTTAGGAACGTGGCCCCACGTTTTGTCTTCGCTGGGGTAGACTGGACTTCTGGTGTCGTGGTGATCGGGAAGTTCGGGTCTACCTTGGTTTCCTGCTCCGGAGCTGGATGCCCTGCGAGTGCCCAAGGTGGCCTCAATAGCTGCCACCCTCTGATCTAATGCGCGTGTCGTACGGATCAGGGACGAGAACCCTTCCTCCATGATTTGGTTTTGCCGGTTGAGTTGTGCTAGGATGCGCTCATTGACCGAGCCCTCGCCTTGTTCCCTTGTGTTCCCTCCTGATCGTGGGTGCGCCGATGGGTTAGACTCGTCATCCTCCTCCTGATCCTCACTTCCCTCCAGACCCCCACAATCTTGCATTGCCCGTTTGAGCTTTTTGTTGGAGATGTCCAATTGGTCGACCAATTCTCTTCGCTCCTCCTCGGGTTTTAGGCAGATTTCTTCGAGGGTGAGATATTGTCCCCCTCCAGTGTAGTAGATATCATTGTGGCGGAGGTTCTGGGCGTTAAAGATCGTGCCGTTTGCAGTCTTGACCTCAGTGTGGCTTAGGTCTACCCCCTTTGTCCTTTTTACGGGTGGTGTTCCACCCCTGGTGTTTCTCTTTCGTATCTGTTCTTGAACCCCACGTTGGAGTAGTTGGATTCGATAGAGATTTGCGGCACTGGAGTAAGCCTCGTTGAGGGTCCGAGGTCTGCTTACCACTAGTGCCTTTCGGGCTTCGAAGTTGAGGCCCGATACGAACCTCTCTATCTTAGTTACCTCAGTGGGGGCTAGTTCTGGCGCGAAGCGTGCTAGTTCGAGGAATCGCTTATGGTACTCCATGACGGTATTCGTTCCTTGTTTCAAATGGAGGAACTCTTCGTACATAGATGCCTTTACGTGTGTTGGATAGAATCGCTCTCGTAGTCGTGTTTTGAGGCTTTCCCAGTCGAACCCTGGTTCTTGTTGGTAAGCGGGCCCTTCGTGGATCCACCAAAGGTCTGCCTCGTGTCCGAAGTAGAACGAGGCTATCTCTACGCGACGTTCTTCTGGGCATTCTACTAACCCCAGAATTTTGTCGAAGGTCTGGATCCATTCCTCCAGGATTACGGGATCTTCTTCTCCTTAGAACGTGGGTGGTCGATGGTTTGAAACTTGTCGGGCGACGTCTGAGTTCGCGTTTGATGGAGGTGATGGGGGCCTGTTGTTGCGAAGAGCTACATCGCTTAGTGCCTGGGCGACTTGCGTTAGTTGTTGTAGGGTTTGGGTCAGGGGGTCGTGTGCGGCGGGTTCTGGAGTCCTTGATTGCCTTCTGTTTGGTACCATGTCTTTCTGGGTCAACATTTATAAGAACGTTAATTTAGAGTTTAGTGCTCTTCTTTTGATGTGATAAGTGGGGGAAAGTTTTCCTTAGATAAGGGAGGGATAAAGTGAGGGGAGGTTATGTGTAGGTCTCACAATCTCACCGCGCGTGCTATGATTCCCGAATCTTATGTTCCTAAGTACCTGGAGTTCAAGTCTACGTCCTAAGGTCTGGTCTTAATAGTCTTATCCTAGGGTCAAACTTAGGCTCTGATACCAACTGTAACACCCCGAAATTTCTAAACTTTTGAAACTTATATAATAAAGGTAAGTTCTCATTAAATCCCAAAACATAATATAAATAGTACAGGGTGCTATGCCACACCTGAGCTAGAAAACTCAGGTGCACAGGCTAACTAACTAATATCCTCAACAAGATAAAAGCATAAGCATGACACGCAAGCCAAGAAGGGGAAACTATCTACTTCTACGCTCAACGGTTCTAGCGCGCTCCAGTGTCTACTCTTCTGTGCCTGAAAGCTAAATATATCTGTTCAGCGAGAGATGCTGGTAACCCACTCCAACGCGTTGAAATACAATACATATAGATATATACATAGGTATATGAAAACCATTTCGAAGCATGAAGATATATCCTAAGAGACTCTAGCTTTCAAAACAGGGGATAGACTCGACAGATAGGGACAAGCACAACCAACAGTCATAACCAAGCATGCACAATTCACAGGTGTAGGGAACAGATACGACAGATAGAGATAAGCGCAGCCAATAGTCATAAACAAGCATATACAGTTACTAGCATGTATCCTATGGTCCCGCTTTCATAACAATCCAATCATCCAAATCTCATCACATAGCACACTTTGTTGGCGCCACAGGACCAATCGCATGCCCATACATGAGGGTCAGCGCATATAGCTCTGACACGGCCCCGCAGCACCCTACCCCGTATCGCAACACGGAGGGGTCGATCGCAACCGACCGATGAACCGCAGCTCATCATAATGTTTGATCGCAACCAAACAGTGGACCGCAGCCCAAGAGTAGTCATCTGACCGCAACCAGGAATATGAACCGCAGCTCATGTAAAACGTTTGATCGCAACCAAACAGTGGACCGCAGCCCGAGAGTGTAAATCTGACCGCAGCCAGCTTCTGAACCGCAGCTCAGGAATAACCAATTTGATCGCAACCAAATTGGGGTATCATGCACATATAACACATAGCAAACACATGCAACCCACATTGACACATTGGGAAGGGGGAGAAATCGTATAACGAAACCTGTGCGTGATCATCCACGTACTAAGAATAATCCTAAGGGGTTCATACTTCTTACACCTAGGCCAACGGGATACCAATTCAACTAGCATGCAATATACAAGACTCATTCAACCTACGAATGGTACCCGAACATCAAACTAGACATAGGCACGATAGACGGAGTCCGTTGGGACACCACGGGGGTCGGGGGAACATCAAACGGGGAAGCCGGAATCCCCAAGTGGGGTAAAATCCAGCGGGTAGCCGGTGGGTGAGGGGTCACCCGCCGGCGTCGTGGTTCCGGGCAACGGGTGCCCGGCGGGCAGTCGCCTGCCCGCTGCCGGCGACTTCAAAGTTGGCCGCGGGTAGGTGGCGGGTCCCCTACCCCCACTTACCCCTCCACTGACTCTTTCATCACAAAAACGCCCCGGGAACATTAGTGGAACCCGGAACCATGCTTAGACACTTTCAAACGTAATTGATAACAACACGTAGACAATTAACGGATCAAAAGCAGGAAACATACGGCACATATCCTATCATGCTTTTCTAAACATAATTAATACCCGAACATGCGAATTCCCACCCAATACATCAAGAATAACCCATATGAATTTCACGATACAGCCTAAGGCTCTAGACACATCCAATTTAACAAGAACACGATTCCTCTTTAAACATCGAGAACAATCAAGAATGGCACATAATCATCAAGAAACTAGGTTCCATCAAGAATCACACAATCATCAAGAATCCCTTTTCATCAACAAGATTATCAAGATCGCCCATGAAATCATAACACCAATCGTTAAGAACAATATAACGAATCATCAATACACAAGAATATGGGGAAATCCTAAGAGGGGAATCATAGCTATGAAAATAGGTTTTGTTGAGACATGGGTTACCTCTTAGCCTTAATTAATTCCTTGGCTATGAAGGGTCTTTCTTTAAGCTTTCTTCTTTCTTGATTTCTCCTAAGGGAATTCTTGAACTTCTTGTGTGGTGAGAGATTATTGTGGTGGGGGTTCTGGTGCCTCTTATGTCCCCTATTTATATACCTAGGAGTCCTAATTAGGATCTAAATACTATAAGCTTGCTAATTCTATTCATTTTTGGGTTAGGGGTTGGGTTTTAGGGGTGAGGGCCCACGGACTATGGTGGGCCATTTCCAAATTAATTATTGTAATTTAATTCTTTCTTTGGATAATTGGTTAAATGATTAATTGGTTTTAGAGGTCGTAACACGGGGTGTTACAAAGAGGTTGTCGACTAAAGCAGATCATTGGCATGGATGTTTGGGTCCAAGTGAACTACGGTAAAAATTACTAAACTACCGCCTCCGCCAAGAATGGCAATATCCAATAATAGAGCTACCGCCGCCACTGTCAAGGTCGTTCAGCCTGCCGCCATTGTTTCAACAAAACACCACCGGAAGCGGAGAGAAATAGCAAGAGACTATGGCTTTGCACTTGGGAAGTGAATAGTGGTAAAGATAGCTATGGTTGGCGGAGTTAACTCAGTGAGGAAGTCCCCTCCGCGGACGGAGCCAAAGGTCGTGCCTAGGCTAGAAGACGAGTTATGTAACACCCCAAAATTCTAACATAATATAACATGAGAAAACCACTTTTTTCTAGAAATATATATCTATAGAACATCATCCCACCAAAATGTAGATTAGGTTCCTCACAACCTGGAGGGAGTGTTACCGCCACATCTATCGCCGACTGTGTTACCGCCACATCTATCGCCGACTCTCGGATAGATGCAAGGCTACATAAAAAAATTGGTATTCTAAAAAGACAAGGGTTCTACTAGACCCAAAGTTTAGCTACAAATTCAAAAAAAAGGGGAGGAAAGAGTTTCTAAAGTAAACATAACTACAAATATCTAAAATAAGTATACTAAAGTCTCAAGAGATAAAGTCTATAAAAGTGGGATACTACAAGGGAATTTACAAACTGCTACCACGCGCTCTCGCAATCAATTACTTACTCCAATCCTGAAAATAACAAGTTTCAAAACACACAAATACACAACGTTAGCATAAAATGCTAAATATGGTTTACTTCGCCCCATAAAATAGTTACATTTTTAGTTTGAAACAACCATAGTTTACGGGTTTTACAATGGATTGCACTTCAAAATATCCCTTTCAAAACATAAATTTCAATAAAGTAATCAATACTTCACCATGTACATAAGAATAACAACTTTACACTCAATATAACTCTCATAGGAATAAATAATTTTGACACAACTGATATAACCATCTTCAATATGTCATAGTCTTAAGAATAAATTTTATAATAAATGTAAGTATTGAAGATTTCGAAATAGTAATAATCAATATTCCTCAACACATAATAATACTCACTCAACCACCATTTCAAAATACAAGGCCTCTCCAATGGTGTCACACACACACATAAGTATCGAGAAACTCAACTAATAGTCAAATCTTAAGTGTATAATCATATGAGTATGGAGGAACACAAATCTCCCTAGTGGGATAGGAACATCATCTCTGTAAAATCCTAGTGAACAATAACTCACTATTGAACACTCTGCAAAAATCCCCACTCTCCAAAAAGTGAAAGGGGCACCGAGACATCAACTCATTGAAGCCCTAGTGAAAGGTAATCCATTCTACTGAACACTCCGCAAAATTCCCATGTCGTGGAAATCAAGACTAAAACATTCAGTGTGCACACCCTAAATGGTTTTCCAGGCCTAGAGGGAAGTAACTATTCCTAGTAATCCAAGATGTTTAATTTTCTATCGAATACTCCTCAAAATAGGGTTTTAACCCACAATTCTAATATCCTCCAAAATAATACAATTTTTATCATTGTCCATAGGCTATCAAAATATCATTTCTCAAAATAGAAGTTCTCATCGAACCCTATAATATCACAATAGATTATATATCTCTCAAAACATAGATTTTCAAATCATATATACCCTTCTCAATAATAATAGGTTCTCAACACATAACTCTTCAAACTCATATAATACTTATATACTTATGTACTACCATATAAGATGTATTCGATAGAAAGACTCTCAAACAATACTCAAATTATTTTCCAAAACCATAAGTATGATCACAAAAGGTAACATATAGAGACTACTATACCAAATGTTGAACTCACGGGTCCAGGATACCCGTGAGAGAGACCCGGGCGCGAACCAGGGTCATTATGGCGGGCTTCCCAAATCTTGCCACCAAGTCTCGTGGTCACCATGGGTTTGTGTGGCGGGACTATGGAGGCCGCCACACAGGCTCGTGACATCCTCACAGAACTAGGGACGAGTGTCGCAAACCTGTGGCCAGTCTCGTGGGGGTAAAACCAGAATGAACATAGAATCAAAATCAGTCCAGAACATCGCCAAACTTCAGACAAAACACTCAAAATATATTTTCATTTGCAAAACCATTGATACATTTACATACACACGTACTTTATAGTCAAATGCTATCTACCTAGGTTTTAAAACAACATAAATCTCGTGAGATAATAAACACAAGCCATGAACAGATAGCATTCACAGTTAGGGCAAAAATTTGAACTAACATAAACCATACCTCTACAGCTAAACCTCAAATGTAGGAATCCCCCAAATCCTAATGCTCGGGCCCTCTCCTACATATCAAAACTATTGCAGACAACCATGTAAACATATACTCACAGATAACCTACTTAAGCTAAGAAGAATGGACTATCAGAGGATGGAATGGAGAGAAGAGGGAAAGGCTTACCAATGTTGGAAATAACATTCCACCAAGTGAATGTGTGGGGAGATCAGTTCTTTGCTCATCCACAATAAATTGTGGAGTCAAATTCATTCATATAATTGTAGTCCTCTCCACCACTACTCTCCCCTCCTTTTGTGGATATTGAATGGCTGAGAGAGGAGGGGCAGGTATTTCTATAGCTATAAATACCCTGCTCCTCCTAAAGTTCAAAACACACTTCATAATCATTTTCTTCTATTCTTCGATATCCTCTGAGCAGTCTGAGCACTTGAGTCGGGTTCTTTTGTGCTTTCTGTGTGCAACCGGTCGAAAGCATCCCCGGCATACCCTGGGAATCTTTGCTTTTAAGGTAGTGTTTACACAACACGGGATTTTTCTACCTACCTATCCAATTCAACCTATATAAAAAGCAACAAGTCTGCGACATTTTTTTTTCGTCCTTAGTCCAACAGTTAAAAGCAAAGAATATATTTTATTTATTATCCTTTCTTCAAAAAAATGTCGTCCAAAGCTGCTTCCGATCTTGCAAAACTCCAGCCACTTGACGATCTTAACTATCGTCGCTGGGCAGTCAAAATGATGATCCACTTCGAGTCTGTCGAACTCTGAGCTAAGTATTATTTCTTTATTGCATGTATACATGATAATTCATTTAATGTGTGTTAGAAATGCTTTCATGCATCATCACCACATTTATTTCATCTTTTGGTTCGTTCTCTTCAGTGTGCACAACTTGAGGATTGACATATCTAAGAGATAATTAGCTACATGCTTTTCAGCACACAAATTAAAATTATTAATATTCTGTATATATTATGACTTAGTCATTATTAAATTTTGTGCTCTTGAATTTAAAGTGCAACAAATGGTTAAATATGTTCAGGTAATGACTGAGTTTTGATGATAATATATCACATAACTATCTGTTATAGCATATTGATCTTGAAGAATTGAAACAGCAAGATCATTATATTACTTAAATATGTTCTCTCACTCTTAACATCCAAGATATAAATGGTTAATCTTGATGATCAATATCTCATGCATATTGTTATGTCTATGTGTAGGCATGTGTTTATTGGATTTAGAGTTGTATGAAAATGTTATATATGGTGTTCATCACAAAATGAGATCAAAAGTGATTATGTGTTAGATAACCGAGGAACATAAATTTAAGTGATGCATGATTAATTTATTAGTGGGAAGACTATTTGTTCCTTCAAATTGAATATGAGATGCATATATAATTATATATCTTTGTCACATGGTTTTAAAGATTTGAATCATGTACTGAAATTATTTGTATAAAGATATAATCAGTATATATCAAAGTCTTTGGTTGCAGTTTGTTTGTAGCATTGAATTGAATACTAATGACATTGATTGAAATGATTTGTGCATAGATATTGCTCAAATATTTTACTAAAATAATATAAGAGCATAGATCAAAGGCTTCAATTGCAATTTAATGAGAACATGGAAATGTCATCATTCTTGAACACTCTGTCTAGGAAGATGGTTTTAAGTAAACTTCGGTTTCACAACTTGACCTGGGAATGCTTAAGAAGTAGGGTGTTGATAGTGCAGGCTAGTTATAGCGCCACTTGATCTCCACCTGAAATGAGGCTGGCTTTCATATGTTGTCTTACCTCTAGAAACACTTGTTTTTTCAAATGTGTTGTATGTTCCCTCTCTACATAGGAATTGGGTCTCAGGTCCATTGTTGGTTAGGGCTGGGATCAAACTCGTGTTTGAGTCTGAGAGAATGGTAGTGACTCGTAGGGTGGAATATCTAGGAAAGGCTTATCTGCGTGGGGGGGCTGTTTGTGTTGCCCCTCATTGTTTATACTTCCCAAAACATTCAAACTTTTATGGATAATCTTGCTAGTCGCACTAGCGGTTCTGCGTATATTGCTATTTCTTTTGATGTATGGCATACTAGATTAGGGCATATTGGGTTTAAATGCATGAATAGACTAAAATCTACAAGTATGCTTTCAAATATGCAAAATGATTCATATTCCCAATGTGAAGTATGTGATGAGGCTAAATTAGCTAAAAAAAAAAAAACTGTTTCTTACTGTAAAGCATCATACTACATGCGCTTTAGAGTTAATTCACTCAGATATAGCTGACTTTAAGAGTGCAGAGACTAAAGGTGGAAAAAGATATTATATCTCCTTTATAGTTTATTTTACCCATTATTCAAAGTTATATCTAATTAGATCAAAAGATGAGGCAGAACAAAAATAAATAAATAAATTATCTTTAAAACGGAAGTAGAAAATCAGCTAGATAAAAGGACCAAAAGACTTAGGTCTGATAGAGGTGGGGAATACGAGTCCACATCTCTAAAATCCTTTTGTGAAAAACATGGTATCATCCATGAAGTGACCGCGCCTTATTCGCCACAACAAAATGGCATAACTGAAACAAAACTTTCAAAGAGATGATTAGTGTCTTCCTAATCAGCTCAGGCGCTTCAGCCTCATTGTGAGGAGAATCAGCCCTTACATCTAACCACATTCTCAACAGGATATACCCCATAAAGGGTATGAGAAGACTCCATATGAGCTATGGAAGGGTTATGCACTGAACCTGAAATACTTCAAAGTGTGGGGGTGTCTAGCAAAGCGGAGTCTCCCAACCTTTAAAAGGCCTAACATCGAGTCTAAAACCCAAGACACTGTCTTCATGGGATATGCAGAAAACAGTGTTGCATACAGGTTTATGTACCTGGACTGTTGGTCTATGTGCGAGGCACGAGAGACTGAGTTCTTCGAACACATCTTCCCACTAAAATTGGCCCCACCTGTCTCACAAGAAGGGGTGTCTTTACTACCTTCCTCATCTCAAATTGAGAACAAGGCAGAAGAGCATACCCAAAGGAGCCAAACCAATTGGTTGCAAGTGGATCTTTAAAAGAAAGTTGAGACTAGACGGGTCAATAGAAATGTTCAAAGCCAGGCTAGTAGCAAAGGGGTATAAACAGAAGTTTGGTGAAGACTACTTCTGCACATATTCCCATGTGACTAAGTTAGCCACGATTTGTGTGTTGTTTGCCTTGACCTCCTCCCACAACTGGCTAGTACATCAAATTGATGTCAAAACAGCCTTCCTAAATTGGGATCTAGAGGAAGAGATCTACATGGAGCAACCACCTGGGTTCATTGAACCAGGACAAGAGGGAAATGTTTGTAGACTCATAAAATCCCTGTACGGGCTAAAATAAGCCGCCAAACAGTTGTATGAGAAGTTTCATAAGACACTTATGGATCTGGGCTACACGCTAAACAGATCATATGCGTGTCTATACTCAAAAGAGGTAGACTCAAGTGTTGTGCTTATATGCATCTATGTGGATGACATGCTAATGTTTAGCCACAATATAGATGCTATAAAAGATACTAAACAGTTACTATGTGATAAGTTTGACATGAAGAATCTAGGGGGGGGGGGGGGGGGGGGGGGCCGATGTGATACTTGGAGTAAAAGTCATAAAATCCGAGAATGGCTACAAGCTATCACAAGGTCACTATACAGAGAAGCTATTAAGGAAGTTTAATCACTTCGAAGTGACTCCTGCACAAACTCCCTATGATCCGAGCGTAAAACTGTCGAAAAACACTAAGATGGATGTGTCTCAAGAAGAGTATGCAAAAATCATTGGAAATCTGATGTTCTTGATGAACTACACCAGACTAGATATCGCTCTTGCGGTAAATAGACTCAGTCGGTACACTCATAAGCCGAGTGACGCCCACTGGCATGCACTAAGAAGAGTGTTGCGATACTTAAGGGGCACAATCGACTAGGGGTTACACTATACTGGATTCCCAGCAGTCCTAGAGGGATACTGCGACGCAAACTAGGTGAATGACAGTAGTGATGTGAGCTCAACCAGTGGGTATGTGTTTACCATGGGTAGAGCTGCAGTGTCGTGGAAATCCACGAAACAATCGTGTATAACTAGATCGACGATGGAGGTTGAGTTCATAGCCCTTGATCTAGCTGGGCAAGAAGCAGAGTGGCTAAAAAACCTACTGGTAGACGTGCCATTGTGGGGGTGTGCTACACTATCTGTGCCCATACACTGTGATTCTCAAACTGCTACATGCGCAGCAAAGAACAGTGCCTATAATGGTAAGAGAAGGCACATAAGAGTCAGACATGAGTCTGTAAAGCAGTTGATTATGACTATGGTGCTCACATTAGAGTATGTGAATCTGAAAGGAATATCGCAGACCCTTTCACAAAATGACTAAACAGGAAGGCCATCCTAGATGCATCAAGAGAAATGGGCCTGAAGTCCATAAAGATAAGCAAGGCTTAAACAAGCACGAACAACTGAACACGAGGTGTTCTAAGTGAAAATCTACATACAAGTAGATCTCGAGTCAAAGAGTTTGACTCTAGAAGAACCTGCATAATGAGTGCTCCCACGTGCACATGAGTTCAAGACGAACTCCCCTTAGTTAGTTCAAGGTTAAATCCACTACTAAAGAGAAAGTCACTCAAGTCACTACGTGTCAGTTCAAGGTTAAAACCACTGATATTAAGGTCAGCGCTCACTTCCGCTCATACTTTTACTCCCATCACACTTGTTTGAATGTGTGGGGGATGTTGGAAATAACATTCCACCAAGTGAATGTGTGGGGAGATGAGTTTTTTGCTCATCCACAATAAATTGTGGAGTCAAATTCATTCCTATAATTGTGGTCCTCTCCACCTTTACTCTGATCTCCCCTCCTTTTGTGGATATTGAATGGCTGAGAGAGGAGGGGCATGTATTTCTATAGCTATAAATAATCTGTTCCTCCTAAAGTTCAAAACACACTTCACATTCATTTTCTTCTCTTCTACGATATCCTCTGAGCAGTCTGAGCACTTGAGTCAAGTTCTTTTGTGCTTTCTCTGTCTAACCGGTCGAAAGCATCCTGGCATACCCCGAGAATCTTTGCTTTTAAGGTAGTGTTTATACGGCACAGAATTTTCCTACCTACCTATCTAATTCAGTCTATATAAAAAGCAACAAGTCTGCTGACATTTTTTTTTTCGTCCTTAGTCCAACAACCAGAGGTGAATCCTAAAGCTAAGAGACTCAAGAAGAATGTATTCTTCAGCTTAGGAAATATAGCTGCGTATGAGGTGGATTGAAGATGATCAGGTGCTACAGTGGATATTTATAGGCAGGGTTCATGATCTTAGGTAAAATTGACGTGGGAGAACATGAGTGCTTTGTGGGCGGGCTGGAACATAATTATAAGGCTTGGGAAACAATGAGTTCGGCTTGGGTGAAATACTTATCAGGCTTGGGGAATCAATGATTTGGGCTTGGGCTTGGGCTTATAATAATAATAATAGTAATGATCATAGACTAGTCTCAATTATATTTTTGGGTTCAATTATGTTGTGCATGCAAGGTGCATACGGATGCAAAAATGACATCGTTTTGATTAAAAACGCACGTTCACTTAAAAAAAATCAGTTTTGATTCCCGGCAACAGCATTATGTTGTGTATAATTTGAACTATATATCCAGAATCAATGAACTAAAAATTCAGAATCAATGAACTAAAAATTCATAATCAATGAACTAAAAATCCATAATGAATGAACTAAAAATCCAGCATGAATGAACTAAATATCCAGCATGAATGAACAAAAAAATCAGTTTCGATTTCCGTCTAAAAATCCAGAATCAATGAACTAAAAATCCAGAATCAATGAACAACATAATGCTGTTGAGGGGAATCGAAACTGATTTTTTTTAAATGGAACGCGCGTTTTTAGTCAAAACGACGTCGTTTTTGCATTCGTGTGCACCATGCATGGTGCACACGGATGCACAGGCGCACAGCATAACGATTGTCAAACAATGATATAATATTAAGTTAGTAAAAGTCATGAGTCATAAAATAGTTTTATGAGTAAATACCCAAAATGGTCCCTCGACTATAGCTAAATTCACAAATTGGTCCTCAACTTTCAATTTCACCCAATTAAGTCCTTAACTTTGTAATTTTAACACAATTTGGTCCTCTGTCTATTTGACCATTTGTTGACTGTGATTTTTGAGGATATATATGTAATTTCATGGTCAATCGTCGGTTTTTAAGGTTCCGGTTGTATTTCCAGACCGCACTGTTACATTTGAATCCACTGTCGAAAGCAATCTACCAAACCCGGTCACCTTCTTCATCCTCCCTTTGGATTCAATGTAGTTGAATTCATACCAGAGCGAAGAAGACGATGTGTTTCCGAACCGGTGCAACGTCATCCTGGAGGCCTCCACGTGCTCCGACGAGAGCAAAAGGTTCATCTGGAGATCGTCGATCATGGTCAACAAACGGTCAATTAGATGGAGGACCAAATCGTGTCAAAATTGCAAAGTTAAGGACTTAATTGGGTGAAATTGAAAGTTGAGGACCAATTTGTAAATTTAGCTATAGTCGAAGGATCATTTTGGGTATTTACTCTAGTTTTATTTAGATTTTGTAGTGAAATAATTTGTTTTTGAAATCATAAATACCAACATATCCATGGTTTACCCCAAAAGTAATTTTATTTTTAGGAGTATTTCTATTAAAATAATATTGGTTAAAAGAACAGGGTATTACAATTTATTATCATTAAAAGAAGCTTCGTACCCGAAACTAAAACTATTTATGAATATCGAAATCAGGGTGATGTGTGATAAGAGGTGTTTGATCACAAGAAACTTGACCTTATAAGGGTAAAGGATGAGGAACTCGGTTCAATGTAAGGGACGATAACAATAGCAAACAGAGGCAATAGGCAAAAGCAAGCATTAAATCCTACCCTCTTAAATGATTCACGACATTTGGCCCTATCTGCTGAGTCATTGAGTCAGCGTGATTTACATCATTTCAAATATTTTGTCGGGCCAGGGTGCGGGACCTTGGGTTGGGGATTCATCATTTTAGGAGAAGAAAAAAAATTGGGGTGTTCACCTCCTTGTTGTGATATTTTGGTTAATAATAATAATAATAAATATAAGTAGAAATCTAAATAATAAATAGATGAGTGCGTAAGAAAAATATGACGTGACATCCTAATAAGTTATGACCTAATGCTAACTTGTTATAGGAGATAAAATGGTTTCAGTTGCATTCTATTTACATATTTAAAGGTGTATATGGATTTTTTTTTTTTAAAAAAAAAACATAATGACAAAATTGTGTTCTTTTTTAAATAGTTGAAGATCTATTATTTGACCTTTACCTCAAAAAATAAAGAACTTCTAGGGTCGTCCAACCTAAGTAAATTATGGTTTGATTACGTATTAGCAATCCAACTTAAACTAACTCTAAAGCAACTTGCCTCATAATCCAAGATAAATCACTTAGCACGTACTTAATTGTTAAGATCGAGTAAATAAGAAAATCGTAATAAAAAGATCCAACAAGCATCTCGCCCATTAACCAACCAATTAATATAGAGATCATTTTACCCGCATGGGCAGCTCAACTGGTCATAGAGGTGAAACTTTGGAAGAATGACCAGGGATCGAGTCTCACCAGCCACAGTGAGGGGGGTTCCTTGTGCACAGTGAACACCGGTCTAGCCTCTGTGGTTCATGCTCAGTTAAGTTACTATGATTTACATCCTCTCAAATACTCTGTCGGGTTGGGGTTCTTCCTTTTGGAAGAATATAGAAATCATTTAATTTGCAAATGTGAACATATACTCTCCATCCCTATCAAATATTGGTTTTAGTCATGTTTGAACATTCAATAAAAATTGATGATCGCTGAATATAAGGACCAAATTAACAGAATTACTGCATGAGAAAGAGGTGTGTCCAATTTGTATATTTGAGTCAATAGAAATCAGTAATTGGATAGTTGGAGATATTATGGAGGTAGACGCAACTCAAGGTTAGAACTTTGAAGATACAATTGGAGTCAAGAATAGGACAATAGGTCTTCCAAGGGGCAATTGAACTCAATTGACCGCCACGTTCCCTCGTCAACATACCAATGACCACACAAACTATAACTTGAAATGAAGCAAATACTCTTCATCTTAATTACATTTACTTCTTTTTTTAACAATAATTTGTTGTTATTAAAACATTTTTTAATAACCTAAGTTTCCCGACTTTGCAACAATATCTTGGACCTCATGAATCCGTCTCAAACCCATAAAAGAGGTAAATCAAACCATTCTATCTTCGGTACTCAACATCAAGTTGTACTATTTTACGCAAAAAAAAAAAAAAAAAAAAAAAAAAAAAAAAAAAAAAAAACTCATCTAATTAAAACTCAAACCCCAAAACCCCAATGTCATTACAACATTCATACCGGCTATAAAGCGATAAAACTCCTTAATTTTGAGCATATCGTTACATCATCGTTAATAGTTATAATGACCGTTGATTTTGACTAGATTAATAGTTGAGATTTCACCTTATTTTTTACTTATGAACTCCTTCAATTCACATTTGATCTTTAGCGAAGAATGAAGAATTTTTTTAATTTTTTTTTTTAAAACAAACTCAGTATTATGGTAATTTTGTGTAAGTTTAAAGCTTAAGGTGCGTAAGTTTATATGCATAAGTTTATAGTTTACTGGGCCTAAGTTTATAGGTTAAGGTGCATAAGTTTATAGCTTAAGGTGCGTAAGTTTATAGCTTTAGGCGTCGAAGTTTAAAGCTTAAGGTACTTAAGTTTAAAGCTTAAATTGTGTAAGTTTATAGCTTAAGGTGCATACGTTTATAACTTAATGTGCGTATGTTTAAAACTTAAGGTGCATCACTTTCTAGTTTAAGGTGCATCACTTTAATTCTTAAGGTGCACGACTTACCGACTCTAGGTGCATAAACTTTAAGCTTAAGGTGCATCAGTTTCCAACTTAATGTGCATGAATTCAACTCTTAAGGTGCACAACTTTAATTCATTAGGAATATCGACTTCCATACACTAGGTGTATAAATTTAAAGCTTAGGGCATCCTCAATAGTTGGTGATTTTTTTCTAGATTTTTGTGGGCCCCAACCTCCACCTCATCATCCACCATCTCACTCGATCACAAAAACTCTTCTTCCCATTAGTTTTAAATTTTTTCATAACTTTTTGTGGACCCACCATTTACTACTACTACATTTAATTATTTTTTTATTTATTATCATTATACAAATTATTATTACGATTATTATTTTATTATATTTAAATTATACATATTAAAATTAAAATAAATTTAAAATTATAAGTGTTTTCAGTTTTTATAAATTATAATTTTATCACATAAAAATTTAATAATAAAATTTAACATGAAATACATAAAAAAAATAATAAATAATAATAATAATAATAATAATAATAATAATAATAATAATAATAATAATAATAATAATAATAATAATAATAAGAAAAGAAAGAAAAGCAGCTGGCCAACGCCAGCTTTAGAAGCAAAAAGAAAAAATGAATAATATAATGAGTTTTAAAAAAAAAAAAAAAAATTAATAAAATGAATTTCAATTGAGAGTTGGTAGTTACCCTCAATTGAAATTCGTCCCAGCCTTAGGACTTCCACGTGAGATACGCATCTCACTATTTTTATTTTTTTTCTGACAAAATCTCCATTCTTATAGGAAGAATGAACTATCTAAAACCTTTTTCCACATTTGTTAAGAACCCCTTCACTTAGTTTTTACTATTTGGAAATTCAAGAATAATCCCCTTTTGGGGATGCTCTTAAGGTGCATTATTTTTCAGTTTAGGTACATTAATTTGAAATTTAAGGTGCATCAGTTCAGTACTTAAGGTGCATCACTTCGAAACTTAAGGTGCATTAGTTCAGTACTTAAGACACATAATTTCGACACTTAAGGTGCATAACTTTGAAGATTTAAGGTGCATCAGTTCAGAGCTTAAGGTGCATCAGTTCAGAGCTTAAGGTGCATAAATTCGACACTGAAGGTGCATCAGTTCGAGACACTTAAGATCATTCGCATCCATGTTGCCAGGAAGCGCATTTAAAAAAAAAAAAAAAAATTCTTCATTTTGAGTCGTTGATCTAATCTAGATCAACGACTCAAATCTCACCCCATTTTTCACCTGGAGACCCTTAGCACGTGAACCATATATATGGATCATGGTCTATAATATAATTGGCCATCAATGATACTAAAGAGTATTGGAAAAAATAGTTAAAAATGACATTGTAAGTGGCTATTTTGTGGTACAAATATATGTGGGGTCCACTCTCGATTTGGGTTGGGTCAAAGTGGATTCGGCTTCTTCGTAATGAGATGAAGAGATTGCTATATTGTACGCTCAAAACAGATAATGAGTGAATGAGAAATTGATTTTTCAAAGTAGTTCTATTTGAACCAACATGGTTGGCGTGGTGGTTCAGCACCTCGTCCCTTAAGCATGAAGTTGGGGGTTCGATCTCCACCCATGTGAATAGAGCTCCCCTACCACTTAGTGTGGGACGGGGGATCTTCTGGTTATCGGATGGAGGGATACCTTTAGCTGAAGTCTTCTTCTTTCGCTGGCTCTGCGGGCAAAGTTATGCCAACTTTTCGAAAATATTTTCCAACTCCTTTGCCACTGTCTTCTTTCGCTGGCTCTGCGGGCAAAGTTATGCCAACTTTTCAAAAATATTTTCCAACTCCTTTGCCACTGTCCGAGCAGTAACTACTCGGACTTGGGGACCATTCAGTCATCTGATCGAAAGGTCATGTATCGCAAGTCGTAACCTTCCGGGAACCATTCGGAGTAGTTACCTTTCGAACTACTCACTTTCGAACCACTCTTCGAGTACTGTTTGGAGTACCATTCTGAGTATTAATTCTTATGTTACGAAATTAATTTCAATTTAATTCAAATTTTGAATTTGAGAATTAATTCCCAAGTTAATGGTTATCTGGTATGGAGTTTACAATGACTGTTTTTTTTTATCAATTTTAATGCAATGGTTAAATGTTATTTAATCCTTCAACTCCTATATAAGCCTTGGATGGGCAGAAGAATTTTTAGCAAGATATACAAGCTACATTTTGCTTTCTCTCAAACCCCTGCTCATCTTCCTCCTTCTTCCTGTGTTCAAAATCAAGTTCTAGTTCGTCGGGCACTTTTGTTTGAGTGCTTAAACATAGAGTCAAAGCTTGTTTTATCCTAGGAAACCTAGGCTACATCGCTCCTAGCATTTTCGGTAAGTAACAAATAAGGTTTTAAGGACAGTATGAGTATCACACGGCTCAAGCTTACCCTTAACCTTTCATTTTTGTGCTAGTTAATTTTGTGGAAATAATCCTTTCCGTAGGATTAAATTCCTAACAAGCTTAAAATCTTATTTTCCTTATTTTTACCTAAAAAATGGAAAACCCCATATTGCCAATCAACAACAATTGCGGCAAAATTTTTGGAAACAACGGTGGGAGCGACAACAATGTTGCACATTCCTAAGCATCGATGAACATTGGTTCACTGTCTGGTGGGAGCACCAAGGGGTACATCCCCACGATGTTGGTACCAAATGGTTTAGGTGAAAAACAAGAGAAGTTCAATGGATCAAACTTCAAAATGTGGCAGCAAAGCATGATGTTTTACCTGGCAACTCGCAGCTTGGCAAGGTTCTTGACCGAGAGGGTTCTTGAGATGAGGAACAGGATGTACAATCCATGTTTGCGGTGGACGCATGGAAGAATTCTGAATTCCTTTGCCGAAACTACATACTCAACGGGTTGTGTGATGCTCTATACGATGTATATTGCAAAATCAACACAGAGAAAGTGTTATGTGAAGCCTTGGATCACAAGTACAAAAGCGAGGATGCCGGTGCAAAGAAATTTGTTGTCAGTCGATTTCTTGACTATAGAATGGTTGATTCCAAGGTCGTGCTTAGTCAAGTTGAAGATTTAGAATTAATCTTTGATGATATTTGTGACGAAGGCATGGTAGTGAGTGAAGCCCTCACGTTAAGGCATAGTGGAAGGACTTCAAGAATTACCTTAAGCACAAGCGAAAGAAATGAACCTGGAGGACTTGATCCAACAACTTCGGATTGAGGAGGGCAACCGGAAAAATGATAGGAAGTGTCCTGTCGTTGGTGGCTCTAAGGACAATGTTTTGAATCATGGTAAGAGCTCCAAAAATGCCAAGAAGGACAAACAGAAGCTAGGTCCGAAGGGAGGCGTTACCAAAACAAAGTTTTATGGTAAATGCTTCAACTATGGCAAGAATTGCTACAAGTCATCTGATTGCAAAGCTCCAAGGAAGAAGAACAAGAGTTCTGAAGCCAACGTTGTTGGAGAAAGCAGTTAGAAGGAAGCTGAGATCAACATTTCGGCTATGGTGACTGATGTGAACCTCGTGGGTTCCAACCAGCGTGAGTGGTTCATCGATACCTGTGCAACAAGGCATCTATGTTGCAACCTTGAGCTGTTAGCACCTTTTAGACTGTTAAGAGCGAGAAGGTGTGGATCGAGAACTCTGCTCAGTCCGTTGTGGAAGGCGTGTGCAAGGTGGTTCTGAAGATGACTTTTAGGAATGAACTAACGTCGAACAACGTGCTATATGTTCTAGATCTGTGGAAGAATCTAGTGTCTGGGTCATTGCTGAACAAGCATGGTTTTAGAATGGTCTTTGAGTCAGACAAATTAAAATAGTTTTGTCAAAATTAAGAATGTTTGTTGGTAAAGGCCATGTAACTGATGGGTTTTTTAAGCTTAATGTAATGCATGTTATCATGAATAAAAGCAAAGTTAATTCTGTTTACTTGCTTGAGTCTTCCAATTTATGGCATGGTAGACTAAGTCATGTTAATTTCAATTCTATACATAGATTAATTAGCATGAACAATCTTCCTACATTCCAAATTGACACAAATAATAAGTATGAAATTTGTGTTGAGGCAAAACTAAGGCACCTTTCAAATCAATTGAAAGGCAAACTAAACCACTTGAATTAATCCATAGTGATTTGTGTGGTTTCAAATTTATTACAAAATGAACCGGATTTTCTAACATGTTTGTAAGAGAATGAGCATCGAACGTATGTAGAAGGCGAGAATTCTACTGAAGGACTAATGTGGAAAGAGGCTATTAAGTGTGAATTGGATTCTATTCTACAAAATCACACGTGGAAACTTGTTGATCTTCCTCCGGGTGGTACACCCTTAGGATCCAAGTGGGTCTTTAAAAGGAAATAAAATTGGATAGTTCTATCGAGAAGTATAAGGTTAGGCTTGTAATTAAAGGCTACAGGCTATGCGAAGGCCTTGATTATTTCGACACGTATTCTTCCGTGACGAGAATAAATTCCATTACGATGATACTTGTCATGGACGCATTGCGGAATTTGGATGTTCACCAAATAGATGTGAAAATTGCTTTCTTAAATGAAGAGTTAGATGAAGAAATTTATATGGAACAATACCCAAAGGGTTTGTGGTTCTGGGCCAAAAAAAAAAGAAAGTGTGTAAATTGGTTAAATCGCTATATGTTTTAAAATAAGCACATAAACAATGGCACTAGAAGTTTGACCATGCGATGTTAACTAATGGATTTAAGATAAACGAGAGTGACAAGTGTGTCTATGTTAAGAAAACGATAGACGGTTATGTCATTCTTTGTTTATACGTAGATGATATACTCATCATTGGTAGTAACAATCAGATGATCAAGTCTATCAAAAACAAGTTAAATTCGAGATTTGACATGAAGGATATGGATTTTGCTTATTTAATCCCCGGGATTAAAATGATTAGAAGACCTGATGGTATTTTTTTAAGCCAAACGTATTATGTTGATAAAAACCTTTAAAAATTCAACAAGGATGATAATCAAGTAGCTAGGACACAATTTAATACAAGCGTTTTACTATCCAAAAATCACAAAGAGTGTATTTCTCAAGTAGAATACGCTCGGATTATTGGCAGTTTAATGTATGTAATGAGTGGTACTAGGCCAGACATTGCCTTTGCAGTTAGTAAACTTAGTAGATATACGAGTAACCCCAATGATATGCACTAGAAAGCAATTGTGAGGATTATGAGATACCTAAGGGGTACTCGTGACCTTGGACTACACTATACAAGATATCTTGTTGTACTTGAAGTGTATAGCGACACTAATTGGATATATGATATTAAGAACTCTAAGTCCACAAGTGGCTACATGTTTACGTTAGCCGGTCAGTCGTCACATGGAAATCCTCGACGCAAACCTCGATAGCCAAACCCACGATGGAATCTGAGTTGATAGCTATAGACAAATGTTGTAAAGAGGCTTAGTGGCTGCCATTTTCTCGATGATATTCCTAGTTGGGAAAGATATGTACCTCCAATATGTGTGCATTGCGATAGTCAAGCCACAATTGGCAGAGTACGGAATAATATGTATAATGGTAAGTCTAGACATATACGTCGTAGACATAATACCATTAAGAAGCTTCTTACAACTGGTGTTATCTCTGTTGACTACGTAAAGTCAAAGGATAATATACCTAATCTGCTAACCAAAGGGCTGAGCAAAGAAGTTGACACGAAGAATGGGTCTAAAGCGCTTGGAATAAAGTTCTAGTGGATACCCAACTTAGTTGTCACATAGGTTCAATGAGACAACTAAATTATGGAATGAAGTGTGTCACTGTAGGGGTCTCGGCCTCCCTACCATTCCTCGTTAGAACAGTGACTCCCACACAAGGTTAGCACATCGATGCTTTAATGATTCGAATGTCGGTTGACATTTTTGAGTATGTGGGATACTCGAAAAAGATTCACCTATGTGAGAAAGGAGTGGGGTCGCTTCAAATGAGAATTGATTGGGCTCAATTATTTAGAAACTCTTGTAGAACCAAGAACGGTAACCCATGACCAAAATATGCACAGTCATGAAAACATAACATGGTTGGACGATCCTGTGTGGGATATATCATTGTCTACACAAATGGAAGTCGGTTCAAAGACATCATATTCTACCGAACAACCAGTAGAGTAAATATATCTTCACAAGGGAAGGTTCAAAGAATAACACCTACCTATCCTATGCAGGGATCGCCGTTGAACGAAGTCGCTTCATTTTGAAAATAACCCCGAAAATCAATTTTCATTCATGTGGTGGATTGTTGAAAAAAAATCTAAAAATGACATTGTAAGTGGCTATTTTGTGTGACAAATATATGTGGGGTTCACTTCCGATTTGGGTCAGATCAAAGTGGAGTCGGGTTCTCCGTTGTGAGACGAAGAGATTAATATATTGTATGCTTGAAATGGATAATGTGTGAATTAGAAATTGACTGTCAAAGTAGACCCATTTGAGTTGGAAAATGAAAGTGGAAAGGCTTATAACTTATAAGTAGCCTTTGTCCTACATTGGACAAAGAAGTGGATTCGCACCACTATATATACAAGACCCTTTTAGAGGAATGTTGAATTGTATAGCATAGAAGCTCTCTCTCGCGTGTAGGGGGTGCAAATCAAATCCTAGAATGAGCCTGAAAAAGGCTTGACTCGTATTTGCGGGCTAAGTTATGCTAAATTTTCAAAAATATATTCCCACTCCTTTG
This sequence comes from Ipomoea nil, assembly GCF_001879475.1. Classification (NCBI taxonomy): domain Eukaryota; kingdom Viridiplantae; phylum Streptophyta; class Magnoliopsida; order Solanales; family Convolvulaceae; genus Ipomoea; species Ipomoea nil. Next base: position 842,224 of record NW_017617731.1, on the reverse strand, counting down.
CCATTGTCCGAGCAGTAACTACTCGGACTTGGGGACCATTCGGCCATCTAACCGAAAGGTCATGTATCGTAACCTTCCGGGTACCATTCGAAGTAGTTACTTTCAAAGAACTATTCACCTTTCAAACCACTCTTCGAGTACTGTTTGGAGTACGTTCTGGTATTAATTATGATATTAAGAGATTAATTTCAATTTAATTCCAATTTTGAATTTGAGAATTAATTCCTAGGTTATTGGGTTTCTGCTATGGAGGTTACAATGATTGATTTTTTTTTATCAATTTTAATGTCATGGTTAAATGTTACTTAATCCTTCAACTCTTATATAAGCCTTGGATGAGCATGAGAATTTTTAGCAAGATATACAGCCTACATTTTGCTCTCTCTCGAAACCCTGCTCATCTTCCTCCTTCTGTGTTCAAAGCCAAGTTCTAGTTCGTCGGGCTCTTTTGTCTGAGTTCTCAAACATAGAGTCGAAGCTTGTTTTATCCTGAAAAACCTAGGCTACAATGCTCCTATTACCTTTGGTAGGTAGCAAATAAGGTTTTAAGAATAGTATGAGTATCACATGACTCAAACTTACTCTTAACTCTTCATTTTTGTACTTGTTAATTTTGTGGAAATAATCTTTTCTGTAGGATTAGATTCCTAACAAAGAGTTAGCGAGAAGTAGTATCCCTCATTTAAATTTCTCTTTTGCTAAACGATTTGCAAATTGGCTACTCATACTCAGGCTAGCTAGGTTTGAGCTCCCAAATTTTATTCCCTATTTTTACTCCTTCCCTCAAAATTTGGATGTTGATATTTTCTTTCAGACTTGCATGATGAAGATAACTTATCATCTCTTGACACGTCAAAAAATAAATGTGAAGGAGTAAATAAAAATAATTAGTATTACATTTTTCAGTATAAGTATTACATTTTCATATTAACTCGACCCAACGTGACGCATCTCACAAATAAAGATTCGTGAAATGATCTCACACAAGTATGACCAGGGCCGGCCCTGAGTATGTTTGCCCAAGGCCGTTGCACAGGGCCCCCAAAACTTGGGGGGCCCATAATATATAATTGGAAAAATTGTAAAAAATGCCCCTCTATAATATGCCAATTATCAATGTCACCCCTGAATTATGAGTGGTGTAAATGTTGCCCCTCAATTATCAAAATGGTGCACATATAGCCCCTCCCGTAGCGGACCTGTGGTTCCCCACCGCTGTCCATTGCTGGTACTTCGAATCGAGGGAGGGAAAAAAACAACTAAATTACATATTTACTCCGACTTAACGGTGTCGTACACTAACGGGGAACCACATGTCTATTACAGGAGGGGCTATATGTGCATCGTTTTGATAATTGAGGGGCAACATTTACACCACTCATAATTCAGGGTGACATTGATAATTGGCATATTATAGAGGGCCATTTTTTACAATTTTCTCTATATAATTTGTATATATACTATACATCAGGCAGTAGCCTGCTGTATAGTATATATACATATAATTTTATTTTATTTTTTAACAATTGGCCCCCAAAATTTGGTGGCCAATTGTAAAAAAAAATTATACAGATATAATATTGAGATTATGATGCTAGTGCAGTATTGCAGTAATCACACACTCACGCAAAAACAAAGCATCAACATATATAATCTTCTATTATTTTGATACTTTGGTAATTCAATCTCTAATCTCTATTTTTATAATCCCTTTTCGTATTACTTAATCTCTATTTCCTAATCTCTTTTCCTATTCCCTAATATCTAGGTCAATATGTCATGATCAATAGTTACATTCATTACCCTTATTGAGTTTTTTCCCAAGTTCTTCATCAAGACATATGGTAATTATTAATTAAAACTTATTAACTTAATTGTACATATTATGTGATTTACTCTATAATTATTATTTATTGACATGGCTTATTAACTTAATAATTTTAAATATTGAATAATATATTCAAGAATTTGTTTCTTGAATTCATATTTTTTTATATATATAGAGATTCTAAACAATTTTTTCTTAGAATTTTGTAATTATGTTTTCTAGAAAAGGTTCATCTAGGTCTGAGAATCATAAAAAGAAAAGATGAATTGAGCAACTAACTCAATCTCAAAAGGGAGCTCTTGAAAAATTTATTACAAAAAAAAATATCAAATAGATGAACAAAAGGATGATGCCAATGAAAATTTGTTACATTCTAATCTTCATAAAGAAGATCAGGATGATTGTGAGAGTAGAAAAAATTTAAATGATAGTGTGCACAACAATGATAAATATCATTGTGATGATGAAAATGATAAGAATGTTGTGGGTTGTTTAGATGATGGTGGTCACAATGATAAATCAAATGATTCATTTTTATTTGACATTATATAATTCAAGAAATTGAGATGCCCTTAATTCTATATTAATAGATTTTCTTGTAAAAAGGGACCCAAAATCAAATGCGCACAGAACCTCTATTTGTATTGAAACGGCCCTAAGTATGACCCATTAAAAATCACCGCAATCAAATTTCAAAAATTTTATAATCTAACACTATAAACTTGTGGTTTTAAATAAAAATCAAGCTGGATCAAATATATCATAACTATCAATCGTTATGCTATGCATCCGTATGCACCATTCTTGGTGCATACGGATGCATACGACGCCGTTTTGGAGTAACGGTGCTGTTAGTGGCACCGTTTCACTCCACCAATCAAAATTTTTTTTTTAATACAAAAACTTCAGTACATCGTTTCCTCTCCCATATCACTTCCCTCCACTACAGAACAGAGCTCTTTCTTCTCGCACACGATTCCCTCCACCTGCTCTGATCGTCGCCATTTTCATTAGCTTTTCTTCCACATTTTCTCAGGTTTCCTCACTTTTATTGTCGCCATTGTCGCTGGCCTCAGCTGTCGTTGTCGCAGAGCAGTTCCTCTCTACAGCCGAGCTCAACTTCTTTCTAAGATAGGTATTATGCATTTTACATGGTTACATTATGGATTTATATAAAATAAGCATGAATTTTCAGTATACATTTTTGTAATTTTAGACTAGGGTTTTGCACTATTTAAAAAATGTATGAATGTATAGTTATATGATTATGAATGTGTATGTTTATGATTATGAATGCGTATGTTTATCATTATGACCATATATGTCTCATCTTTGGTGCTTTTTGAGATTGTACTTATGCAGTTCTGAATATATGATTATGAATGTGTATGTTTATCATTATGAATGTATTGATCATAGCTTATGAATGTGTAGTTATTAAGTTATGGTTGTTTAGTTGTCAAGTTATGGATGTGTAGTTATGCAATTATATATGTATAGCTATTAGTTTATGGAAGTGTAGTTTAAGAATTCTGAATGTGGTATACTTATGAGTTTATGGATTTGTAGTTATAAGATTCTGGATGTATAGTACTGAGTTTATGAATTTCTATTCATACAAATATGAAAGGGGTATATTTATGAGTTTATGGATATGTAGTTATACAATTCTGGAAGTATAGTTGTGTGTTTATGGAATTGTATTTATACAAATTTGGATATAGTACTCTGTGCACCAAACTGCATTCAAGTCTTTTTAGCATAATTTGCCTTGTGGGTATATTTATGAGTTTATGGATATGTAGTTATACAATTTTGGAAGTATAGTTGTGTGTTTATGGAATTGTATTTATACAAATTTGGATATAGTACTCTGTGCACCAAACTGCATTCAAGTCTTTTTAGCATAATTTGCCTTGTGGGTATAGTTATGAGTTTATGGATATGTAGAGATACAATTCTGGAAGTATAGTTGTGTGTTTATGGAATTGTATTTATACAATTTTGGATATAGTACTCTGTGAACCTTACTCTGTGCACCAAACTACACTCAAGTCTTTTTAACATAACTTTGTATGATTTTTATTTGCAGAAATGGAAGACTCAAATCCGAGAGATGACACTATACTCGGACAATTCGTCAAGTCAATAAAGAAGACAAAAAAACAGAGCGATATAACTCGCAGACTGCTGCACAAAACGATAGACATCAAATCATAGATTCTGCAGAGCCTTCCACAAGGCAACAACCAGAAGCTCTCAAAAGAAAGAGGGCACAACCAGCAAAATGAGAACAAGTACATAAACCTGACACGGATTACTTCAGCACACGGATGGGTCCCAGACAAATGTTTGACCTTGTCCAACTCCTATCACAGGATCAGAAGGATGCTGTTGTTGATATGGGTTTTGGAGGCCTGCTACATCTGCAATTCTCAAGCAATTATTCACAATTGGTTGAGTATCTTCTGAAAAGATTTGATGTCACTAGTACAAAAAGAGCCATGCGCGTCTTTACTAATTGACAATACGCGTCTTTACTAGTAAAGACGCGTATGGCGCAGACACGGAAAGGTGGCAACTTTACGTGTCTTTATTTCGAAGTCGCGTAAATGTGGACTATACGCGTCTTTACGAGCAAAGTAAAGACGCGTATACTGTGTACAAATGTAAAAAAAAAAAAAAAATAACAATAGGCGTCTTATTAAGACGCCTATTGTTATATTTTTTAAAATAATTAAATTTTATTCATTTCAACATAAAAATTCTATTATCCAATCATTTATATAATTCAAATCTTTAAACACAAAATATAATAAAATTGTTCACCACAATATATATAATCCAACATAAATATTGACCAATTGGTACGACCAATCTTGAATCTGATACCACTACAAAAAAATATTTTTTAAAAAATGATGAGATTCATTAACAATGGAACACTTCATTCTTGATCTATCTAAAACTACAATTAAGAATTACTTACTCTAAACAAGATAATGCTGTGAAATGTGTATTCTTACAAATGACTTAAACTTTAATTGGAGTTGGAACACATACTTTAGTCAAAATTACTAAATGAGTATATGATAGAGTAAAATAACCATACCAACATTAAAAGCTTGTTTGCTCCATCAGATATAGCAGCAAGGTTGTCATATTGTTCAGGACCAAAATCAATTAAGGCAGATGTGAGATATTCTCCAGCTAGGGTTCTCTTAATATAGCTGGCCCTTTGGGTGATGGACTTGACACCTGAATCACAAAGCATCCTATTGAGATTTAATTTATGAATGACAGTATTTTAGTGAGACTACAAGAACCAACACCAAATCAAGCATAACTTTAATAAAGTAATAAAGCTATCCACCAGGGCACCAATTAGTGAAAGCAATTACTATGGAATTATCATTTTTTTTCTAATTAGTAGAAAGAATATAATCATCAAGGCACTAAGGGAGAACCAACCGAAATAGTACCTGATTTACATCTGGCCTCTAAACAAACTATACAAGCTTAAGCTAATCCAAGAAAGTATTAGGTACAGATTAATCATATAAAAAAAGAAAATATAACTAACTTTTCTGAGTACCTGTAAACATAAATACTAAACAGAGAGAATGTTTTCTTGATTTGAGTACATGTAAACAGAGACGACAACATTAATACTTGGCACTGCAAATTTCTAAACATTAATACTTTTAAAAATAAGTCCCCAAAATTCGAAAGGGATAATTCTCATGTATTCTTATAACTCCTTCATCCTTTTGTTTTATTTTTATTTTTCATTAAGCATCTCAAATACTTGGAAATTTTCCCTTTTTGCAAATCAAATTACAAAGTAGTACTATGTTGCGCTCTATTTTCCAGTATGCATGCCTTTGAAAATGTTTACTAGAATTCAACAAAAGGTTGAAAAACAAGAATGAACATACTCACTTCAAGATTTCAAGAAAACAACCTGAACTAAACTCGAAAGAGTAAACTTTTGTGCAATTTTTTGTTGAGCAGAGAGAGAAATTTTTGGACACTTCTCACTGCAATTTTTTATTTCTACATCTTCATTGCTCCCATTTGACATGAAATTTTGAAAGAGAAGATGAAATAACTAATGCCCAAATGCATAATATATTTGAAAACTTTAGTTCTTTTCAGCAAAATAATGATAAAATATGCAATAAAACCTAATTCCAATACCGAATAGAAGTGCGGAAGAGGAAAGTTGAAGAAATGGAGTGCTGCCCCACTGTACAGATTGGAGATTTCTTCGAGTTCATCCTTCTGGGAGAATTATACACGGAAACCGCAGCTAGAAGAGGTAGCCACTCGAGCCCATCCTTCCGGGTGTTTGCGATCGCAGATTAAACTTTAAAAAAAAAATAGAGGATGTATGTATGTAGATCTAGTGAAGAGGTTGCTTGGTTGGAGAATAAATGTATGCAACAAACATACCTCTCGAGAGCTCAGATCTGGCGGCCGAGCTTTCTTCTTCGATGGAGCGGCGGCCGTGTTGCGGTGGCGGTGGTGGAACGGCGACATGAGATCAGATCTGGTGGAATGGCCGAGCTTTCGCGCAACTCCGGGCTTTTTTCTTCGAAGAGTGAAGAGAATATGAGTACGTTGGTCGCAGATCCAAAGAAGAAGAAGGAATAAGATAGCTAGCTGGAGTACGTTGGTCGTCGGAAGCTCGTCGTACGTCACAGATCTAAAGCTCACTATAAGAAGGAACTACTGCAGATCTAAAGGTTGCACCGCAGCTGCAGTCGAAGAAGGTCGAAGCCTGAAGTCGTCACCTCCGCTGCCGGAGATACTACTGTCGAAGCTCGAAGCTCACCGTATGTTTGTCGCAAATCCGAGGGAGGAAGAAAGAAGAAGGAATGATGACGAAGCTCAGAAGATGAAGAAGCTAACAATGAAGAAGCAAGACTTAAGAAATTTTTTTTACGTAAGACTGTACAAGTCTCGAGTAATATATCAGTATAATAAAATTAAAAGAATAAATTAATTTTAATATACAATTATACAAGTCTTGATTAACATACCAAGTAGTGTATACTTCAATACAAAAAATAAAAAAATAAAAAACTCACTATAAGCGTCTTTACTACAGTAAAAATGACGCGTGAAGTTGGTAACATATTTACAAAAATGCCACCGCATTATTTTCACTTGCTTTAGGCGTCTTTAGTTATAAAGTAAAGATGTGTATTCTGGCATTTTTTTTGGTCAATTCTCTACTGGTGTGTTTTCAAGTCAGACTTTGTATTGGAGGGCGATATTTTGCATGTCAGTGAAGAGGACATTGAATACACGTTGGGGATCACTCGGGGAAAGATGGATGTTGAGGAGGGGACAAAATCTGAGGAAAATTCTACAGCTGCGTATAATAAGCTCCTAACTGACTGGAGGAAGAGGTGGAATGTCCAGGCAGGGTCACCCATAACAACCAAGATGCCTGATGAGAAAATCAGAAGAGGTGACCGTGGTGATGCTTTCAATAGAGACTTTGTGGTGTTCGCTGTTTCCTGCCTGCTCCAAGGAAACACTGGAAGATATGCCAACTACAGAGTTCTTAAGTCGTTGATCAACATCCGGGCAATTCCAAGACTGAATTGGTGCCGATACACATACAGGTCTCTCATTGATTCAATTGAGATTTACAAGGAACATCCTACAAGATCCTTTGCATGGCCAATGGTATTCATCCTGATAAGATCCTATTATACATAAAGTGTTTTTAATATGGAATTATAGTTATGCAATTATGGATGTGTAGTTATGGAATTCTGGATGTGTAGTTTTGCAATTATGGAATTATAGTTATGCAAATATGGATTTGTATTCATGCGCTATTCTGAATGTGTAGTTGTGCAATTATAGATGTGTACTTATGCAATTCTGAATGTGTAGTTATGTAATTATGAATGTGTACTTATGCAATTTTAGAATTATAGTTATATGCAATTATGGATGTCTAGTTATGTAATTATGAATGTGTATTTTTTCAATTATGAAATTATAGTTTTGCAGTTATGGAATTATAGTTATGAAATTATGGAATTATAGTTATGCAATTATGGATGTGTGGTTATGAAAATATGGATGTGTGGTTTTGCAATTATGGAATTATAGTTTTGCAATTATGGAATTATAGTTATGGAATTATGGAATTATAGTTATGCAATTCTGAATGTGTAGTTTTGCAATTATGGAATTATAGTTATACAACTACGGATTTGTGGTCATGCAATTCTGAATGTGTAGTTGTGCAATTGTGGAATTATAGATATCCAATCATGCATGTGTAGTTATGCAAATCTGGATGTGTAGTTATTCAATTCTTTAACATGCTCTTCTGTAATTTTTGAAGTTGTTCTATTTCGACCGGGTAGAGTTCAAAGGCGTGGTTGTCAACCGAACATTCCCTACAATCAAAGCTTGGACAAAGATGCTCGTACGTAAGAGGGTATCAGCGGAAATAAAGTCAGGGGGGTTTGGAAAGGGGAAAGTTATCCCTAGATTTCAAAGGCCAACCACCATTGCAACAACATCATCACCTAGACCTGCACCTGCTGCTGTTGCGATACCTAGACCAGTACCCAGCCCTGTTGCTACACCAATCGTTCCAACTCAATCTATGCCACTCTCTAATGTTGACAGAGTGACACGTGTGCTTCAGAGGCTTACAACAGATGTACTGGAATTCGGTCAGGTTATGTCTGATATCGGCAAGCAAGGGGCACCAGTTGAGATCATGAAGAAGGCTTTTTCGGGGATCTCCACGATGCTGAGTGCTGCAAGCACGATTCAACCCACTTCTAGCCCAACTGCCTCGCAACTGGATGACATATTCTTCGGAAGTGAAAGCTACACGGCAGCAGTTGATTCTTTGGTGGAAGCCGTTGAAAAAACCAGAAAAGAAATGGAACTAGAACCCCATCATTTGAGCTACTTGGACGCTCTACTCCAACCCCACCACAATCTCAAGAGCAACCTTTGGACACCCTGGTGGAGAACATTGTGAGGAGTGTAGGAGTATCAACCTCGAAGGAGAAGGAAGCAACTCCATCGCTAATTAGAGTGTCATTTGAAAAATCCACCACTCCTACTACACCTGCTGCCCAAGCTGCTGCTGAGATTGATGACTTTGATAGGTAGGTTAATTCTTTCTTATATAGGTTTAAACTATGAATATGATGTTCAATTGATCAATAATTATGAATATGAAGTTTGATTATTATGAATATGTTCTTATTCCACTATTGACATTGATTGTTACAATTATGGATATATAGTTCTCAAATTATGAATATATAGTTTTCAGATTATGAATGTGTAGTTATGCAATTCTGGATCTATACTTGTGATGTTATGAATTTGTAGTTATGCAATCCTGAATGTATAGTTGTTAGTTTATGGATCTTTATTTATGAATATATGGTATCATAACTGCCTATGTTTTTTTGTAAACAACAGAGCTATGCAAGAGAGCGAATCTGACGTCGAAGATGTCACCATGAGGAAAACACCTGTGCGGAAATTCAGAAACATCCCACTTTATTTGAGGTCGCCGTACTGGACGAAGAATAAAGGCTCCATCCATAATGCAACTCCAAAAGAAAAGGTCGTTTCAAACTACACATTTTTGGAAGCCTCAAATGAGCACCCAGGAGGGTATGTTTCCATCCACATATTTTACATGAATTTTATTTATTAATTTATGTTCTTTTATTTATTTTTTTTTTTGTGTTGTAGAGAGATATTGTTCAAATACGGTGACTACTACTTATCAAAGGATGATTTTGCCACTCTGGGCAATGGTGAGATACTCAGCAGCTTCTTAGATGTCTGGTCCTTGCGTTTTACATTGCTAAACACGTCCCGTGCAGTTGGGGAGACAAAGTGAGTCTACTTCTCCACGCTAGTACATGTAAGTGTTTTTTTTTTTTTTACTTTCAAACACCTATTTTAAAAAATTTGAATTTACATAAAGAGTCATATAACAGTAATTACACTAAAAGTAGTTATGGATACTTATTTGTGCAATTATGGAAGTGTAGTTATTCAATTCTGGATGTGTAGTTGTGAAATTCTGGTTTTATAGTTTTGTAATTCTGGAATTATAGTTTTGCAATTATGGGTCTATAGTTATGAAATTCTGGAAGTGTAGTTATATAATTCTGTATGTATAACTTTAACAGTTTCAAAGTATATTATATGAATTATGAATACTCATTCCTGCATTTGTATATACAGCTGCAGATTGATCCAAATGACCAGTGGATGAAGGATCTCCAACTGACATAAAAAAGGGTCCTAGACTTATTTGAGCATTGACACTTTTCATCCTCCATAATAAAAATTGCCAGTTAATAGCCACTATTATTGGTTGTTGGACACTTTTGGTCATCCGTCACTTATGATGTTTGTTGACTGTTAAAATAAAGGGCATTTATGTCATTTTATGTCTTCTCCTCCTAATATTGACAAGAAGAATAGTCTTCGTTGTTGACCCGCCATCAGAAACTCCATCAGCATCTTCACTGTGCCGTCACCATCTCCACTGCTCACCGAAACCGCCATATGTGCCGCCGACTAGAGGCCTCCGCACACCCCAACCCCATCCAAACCATCAGAACGATGCAAGGGCCGGGACGCCGGCAAATCCTCCATTGACGAAGGTGCGAGCGAACTATCGGCCAGCGCAGAAGCCCTCCGATCAACAATTCGATCGTTTGCGGACGACCTCGACGCCTCATCAACACCATCCAAGCCCTTTGATCGTCCATGTAGTGGCCCAATCGCCGACGAGTTGCCATTGACGAAGGACCGCCCAAATTCTTGGAAACCATAGTTGACCTCCGATCATGACTCTGATAAGTGGCGAACAACCGAGATACCATGGATTATCGTTCAAAGTTGTTGCCGCTCCCATTTTTTGCAGAGGTTGAATTGCAATCTAAATTCAAATTTAGCAACAACCACATCAACGCTAAGTCCAGATATTGGAATTGCAAATCAGACAACTCAGTTGCACCAAGGAAAGTCGATCGTGAAAATTGCGGAGGTGGAATGGAAGCAATTGGCAAAGAATGAGGGGAATCTCACCTTGATAGGGAAATTTGAGTAGGTAGACCTTCAGTGGATGTAATTAGGTCTAAATTTCATTCGATTTTCTAGATTACTAGTTCGGCGCAGATTGGAATTCTTAATGCGAGGAATATTTTGGTGTGATCGTGCGAATTGTGGCGTCTCTGGAATTTTTTAGGCAGAGCTACGCTTGGTGCTGCGTGTAGAAGGGGAATTGCAGGGTGGAAATTGTTGGAGGTGAAGGGGAATTGAATGGATTTTGGCAGAGCATTGAGGTGGAGAAAGTGCCGACATATTGCTCTAGTTATGGCCGATTTGGTCATGCTTTGGCAGAGTGTTGAAGGATGAGTCGAGAAGGAGAAGACGATGGGAGGAAATCGGAGGTGGAGGAGACGGTGGAGTTGACTACTTTTGAGGGCGACGCGGTGGTTGATGGCGGTGGTCTTCGAACCTCGTTTGGAGTTGTTGTTTCGTCTGGAGTTGTTGTTTCGAAGTATAAAAGGAATTTCCTTTTTTTTTTTTTAAAAAAAAAAGAAGTAAAAAATTGAAGATTAGAAGATGAACACATAAAAAGACAACGTTGCCCTTCATTTTCACGGTCAACAAACGTTGCACTGACGGAGGACTAAAAGTGTCTAACGACTAATAAGCGTGGTTAAAAATTGACAATTTTTATTATGGAGGATGAAAACTGTCCACGCTCCAATAAGTCTAGGACCAAAAATGGCATTAACTCCAGAATTTCAATGAACGATTAAGCTATGAAATATCCAGCTTTGGGAACCTAGATATTAGTGACGCAGAGTTAGTAAGTTCTATTACCTATGTCCAATTTGACTTTATCATGTCCAAAAAATATTAACATTGCTTTAACTTTAAATTGGAATTAGATATTTTTCGCAGTTCATCGCCATGGTCACTACTTCTTGGTCTGCTTCAACATAAAAGAACATAAAGTACAGGTCATAGACAACAAGGAGTTACCAGCTGATGTTTCAGAGAGGGACAAATATGGCGACTGCCCACACTTGTTGGTAAAATTGATAAAAAAAAAACCTTGACCTTCTTATCATTACCTATATATTAACTTTAAAGCATTATCAACACTAAACTAATTTTTTTGTCCAGATTGAAGCATTCAACGATTACCTTAAAGCCGAGTGCTACTCCTTATATGTGAGATTGCAAAATGTTGCAATAGAGTTCTTTAAGTTGGACTGGGCAAACACTGAAAATGTCACCGATTGCAGAATATATGTACTCCGGCATATGGAGACATACCGAGGGACTCTACAAGACTGGCAGCCAGGATTCAAGAAGAATATGCGCTTGAATGTAAGAGTACAATAAATATATTACTTTCAAAATACATTAAAAAAACTTCATAAAACTAATTACTTAATGTTCTTTATTTACAGGAAAACTTCATATACGAATTGCGAGCGAAATATGCTGCCAATCTCATAAAGTGGAGGATGAACGCAGTCAGGGGGGGAGGTTCTACAAGCGGCCAAAGGTGTCTCCAAGAAGAAGTGAATGAATATATATCTTCGACATGTTGATTGTATTCTAACAATGTGAAACTTTGTGTGTTCTACATTAACAATGTGAGTTGACTCTGTGAATGCATGACGCTAAAACTGAATACCAATTTACTTTTGATCTATGCAATTCTTTTTTTTTTTTTTTGCACGTATCAAATCTAGAATTGCATGACTACACATACGTAACTTCATAACTATAGATCCATAATTGCATAACTACGAATCCATAAGTTAATAACTATACATCCATAATTGCATAACTACAAGTCCATAACTATATAACTATACATCCATTATTTCGTAACTACAAATTCCATCACTATGGAAACTACACATCCATAATTGCATGACTACACATCCATAATTGCATAACTATAATTCCGTAATTGCATAACTATAATTCCATAATTGCAAAACTACACATCCATAATTGCATAACTATACACCCATAATTGTATAACTATAATTCCATAATTGCATAACTGTAAATCCATAATTGCACTACATATCCAGAATTACAAAACTATAAATCCATAATTGCATAAGTTCAATGATAACAACTTGTATTTATCAATCTACACCTACATTGTCATCTAAACCCTTACTAAACTGAACAAAATCTGAACTCGAAGAAATTGGATGTACGAGGTATCCATCCCCAGCAAGCTTGGATATGCCTTCCAAAACCAAAGACTGAACAGCACTCTTTGTACTCAACGCAACTTTATTTGCAGCACTCCTTCTCCCCCTTGCAAGACTGTACTTCTTTTCAATAACACCACTCCTCCTTTTATTACGCTCATCTTTCAATCTTCGGCTTGAAGGATTTTGTACACCACCACTTGAAGATGAAACACCACACTCTTCAATATGCACATACCCAATCTCAGCTTCAACCTTTTTCTTTACATCGTCAACAGTTTCATCACACAATTTTCTAGCTACACTACTATCTTGACTAGAAACAACTAATCTTTGAAATTTCCTACTAATATCAAAAACCCAAATTGAAGGAGAGACACCAACATTATAAACCATAGAATCAATGTTGACATTACTACCATCAATAACCTTTTTAGTCCATCTTTTAAGGATATATTTGTCAGGGATACTAGAAACACAATGTACATGAAGAATGCGAAGACAATGACAGCATAGAATTTCCAACTCAGAAATCAACTTGCAACTACAAGAAATGTCCAAGTTAGCTGGGTTAAAACTAACTTCATGCCTTATAATGTCTATATCTAGCCGCCACACGTGATACTTGTGTTGACGGCCATCATTCAACACTATTTCTTGATGACAAGCACTGCCTTTCATAAATTGTTCCTCAAACAAAAAATATATCTCAATAGTATATACCTCTCTAGCATGTGAAAGAAGTTTCACGTGCTCCATCATCATAGCGGGTACCCCATGAGCACAACTAAAATCTTCACCATTCTCTTTACTTCTCCATTCAGAAATTACGCTTACAAACGATGAAACAAAGACCAGCTGTCTTAGACAACCTTCTAGAAATCGAATGATTTGTAGTTTCAATCCTTTGTGACGACAAAATGCCCCCAGAAAAATAATCCTTGTTAAATGCTGGACACCACTTCTCCCTACAGTCATAAAGCTTTTCTAACCAAGTACTCTTGTGACATTTATAGTCAGTCACCAACCTGAAAATGATAAGACAAAATCACTAATGTTTATGAAGCAGAATAACAAACAACATCACCACATCTCTAACACATGCTCAGAACTTTCTACTGCTATATATGCATAATTGGAATACTATATATCCATAATTGATAGACTATATATCCATAATCCATATACTACATTTCCAGGGACCACCAGTCAGTTCAACTGCTATATATGCATAATTGAAATACTATATATCCATAATTGATAGACTATACTTCCATAATCCATATACTACATTTCCAGTGACCACCAGTCAGTTCAACTGCTATACATCCATAATTGCTATACTATACATCAATAATTGTTAAACTATACATCCATAATTCATATACATCCGTAATAAATATACTAAATGATCAGAAAGCCTAATACTATATACATATGAAATATAATCCAATAATACTATACATATGCAATATAATTCAATAAAAACCATTAATTACTAACATACCTTGTCCAATAAAATTGAAATTCAGCTTCAGTCTCTGTGTATTTCAACACGTAGTTAAACATATCCAAGAAATCCTTATTATTCCTTAACGTCTTGATATGCTTCTTTGAATTCTCACCAATATGCCATATGCAAAGACGATGACGTGATGTTGGAAACACTTTAGAAATAGCAGCAGTCATAGTTGCACATTGATCTGTCATGATAGACTGTGGACACTTGCCACCCATAGATCTTAAAAACGCTTTAAACAACCACACAAACGATTCTATCCTCTCGTTCATCAAAAACCCGCATCCAAACATTACACTCATGCAATGATGATTCATCCCTACGAAAGTGCCACAAATCATATCATATTTGTTGGTGCGATATGTTGTATCATGCACTAACAAATCCCCAAACACCTCATAATCTCGTCTCATTTGACCATCCCTAAAAAAAAAAAAAAAAAAAAAAAAAAAAAAAAAAAAAAAAAAAAAAAAACTGCACATTCTTGCATCCAAATCAAGTTCAAAATCAAAGAAAAAATCGGACTCGGTAGACTGGCTCCTCCTAAATATTTCAATTAAAGAGTTAGAATCAGTTCCATCCAATCGCTTGACTGTATCAGCAGCCATTGAATTATAAGCATCTCTATTGGTGAAACCAACTAATGGAGACCCCCCTGATTGGTGTTTTAGGAACCTAATACCATCCGCCAGTGCAACTCCACTGTCCTTCAAACCTTGTAAATATAAGAGCTGATTATCTCCAACACTTCTATGTGAACGAAGTAGATGACTCTTGTTGAACATACATAACTCATGATTGTGCACTTTCTCATGTTTTGTAACTGTCCATAACCCATTATCACCCACGTCAAACTGAACAAATGCTTCACACCCTGTCCTTGTGTCAATTTTTGAATAAGCCTTAACCCCACTGTTTGCCTTATAACCAGCCTTAGAACAACAAAAGTTCTTCATTTGAATTGTGTTAGTAGATCCCTTGTAGCGTTGATGACCCTTCCTCACACTAAAACCAAGTCTATATGCATAATTGTTATACAACTCAAAAGCCTCATCAACATTACTTACTAACAAACCAACCAAATTTTGATCAACTG
Organism: Ipomoea nil; assembly: GCF_001879475.1. Taxonomy (NCBI): domain Eukaryota; kingdom Viridiplantae; phylum Streptophyta; class Magnoliopsida; order Solanales; family Convolvulaceae; genus Ipomoea; species Ipomoea nil. Next base: position 826,502 of record NW_017617731.1, on the reverse strand, counting down.
CAAATATAACACAATAATAACCATTTCCTTTAAAATATAATTCCTAACCAGAATTTGCTAATTAAAAGGTAAACAACTATGAATAAACCTGGAATTGATGAAAAGCCATCAATGTCTACATCTGCTTGATCTGAACTCACTTAACCATCCACAATGCCTTCACTAACTACATTATATAGACATGGTAAACATTATTTCAAACAGTTCATCAAACAGCAAAAACAGAGTACCTACAAATTCTGGATATATATGTATGTTATTATGGATATATAGTTATACTATTCTGGATACACAGACGCAACAAATTGACAAAACAGAGTACCCGCGAATTCTGAATATATAGATATGCAATTCTGGAAATATAGTTATGAAATTATGGATGTGTAGTTATACAATTCTGGATATAAATATATAAAATTATGGAATTATTGTTTTGCAATTCTGGAATTGTTGTTATACAATTATGGATATATATATACTTATGAGATTTTGTATAAATATTTACAAAACCAACAAACTCATATTCATTGTATCGCAATCAAACTAAATGGCAGATTCTAAACACAAACATCACTGCTAAAAACAATTTTATCGCAATGAATCACAAAATCATACAAAAACGCAAAAGGAACAAATGCAAAAACAATAGCAAAATGCAAATCACCTTGAATCGAATGCCCAGCACCAACTGCAGAATTTGCCTGCTCTGTTCCCTCCTCCATCTAACAATCAATACGTAAAAATTCGAATGCAATTCCGATACAGATTGCGATTGCGATTGCTAATGCAGAGATCTCGATTGCCAATTCCACAGTGAATAACTGCCAAAGATCGAATTGGAAACTTGGAAAAGAAACTGAAAGGAAAAAAACGCCGTTTACGAATTTTTTTTTTTTAAACAACATACCATGTCCTTACTCTAAAACAACGTTGTGTGCATCCGTATGCACCATGCATGTTGCATACGGGTGCACAGCATAATTTGCCCATAACTATCGACCATGTGGCAATGTTTGATAAGATGAGTCAATAGATAATGGAGGCACCGTGGCGTATGGCGAAAATTCAATCACAAAATTACAAAGGTTGGACGCGCCGCCGTTTGCGGTGTCTAAGTAGTAACAAGGGAGAGTTTGAATGCAAATGAAAGGTTGGGACGTTTGGCTAGTTTGCACCAATGAGTTATAATCATGACCGATAAGGACTTTCTCCAAACTTGTAATATTATTAAATTCTCTTTTATTGCCGTAAATAAATCATGTGATTCCTCCATTATACATCTACCAACTCAAAGGCAAAATCTTATGTGAGATTGTGACGGTTCTGGTCAATATAAAACTATAATATTTATACTGATAAATGTAATACTAATTAAGAATAGAGTATTTATAACATATATAATATTTTTAAAAGTATTACATTTTTTCTTATAAGAATTACATTTTCTCTTATAAATAATAAACACTTACCAACATTGCTTATAAGGGAAAGTGTTAATACTTTTGATGAAAAATATAAAATTATTATATTTTTTAAAAAAAAATATTATATTTTTTTTCATAAGTAACAATTGCTTTATTCCTTATTAGTATTACATTTTTCAGTATAAGTATTACGTTTCATATTGATCCAACTCGTCTCATGGATACTGTTACACAAGTATGACCCTCTACCAAAACCATATTCCCTTTATGATCCTCAGTAAGATTGTTCCCCTCTTTATGATAACAAAACGGTATTTATTACTTGTCATAATTGTAAAAAGACAAAATTACATTTTTCGTCTCTAATGTTTTGTTAGTAAAGAGACGAAAAGTGCAACGCCAATGATAGCTTAGAGACAAAAGTGAACATGACCAACAATTAAGGATGAATTCTACAATTATTATATAACTTAATGACGAAAAGTGCAATTTTCCCTTGTAAAAATATTTAGGGAATAAGGGTCATATAGGCCATCGAACTACACACCAAAAATGCAATTAGGCCATTGAACTCAAAAAATATGCAATTAGGTCTCTAAGCTAACCAATTTCATGCAATTAGTTCAATTTACATGTTTTTCAAGTTTTTAACAAGTCACCCCCAAATTTTTAAAAAAAAAAATTAATAATTATTTAAAATTAAATGAAACTAAAAAAAAAAAAAAAAAAAAACCGTCACCGCCGTGCCAGAGACGAAGAAACTCCCCTCGTCTTCCGCGAGACTTTTTTTAATTTAATTTAATTTTAAATAATTATTTTTAAAAATATTTTAAATTTAGGATGACCTGTTAGAAATCTGAAAACCTGCAAATTAGACTAATGGCATGAAATTGATTAGTTTAGGGCCTAATTACATGTTTTTTTAGTTCAATTGCCTAATTACATTTTGGTGTGTAGTTCGATGGCCTATTTGATCCTTATTCTAAATAAATAGTTACTTAGTCAAATTGGTCAAGCTCTTAAGAAGTCTATAGATCTTCTTGATTTAAGTTGGTTGGTAAGTTTACCCAGTGTACATCTGTAGATAGTAATTACGAATTTCTCTTGTCACCTAAAAAGTAATAATAAATAAATAGTTATTTAAGAATTAAGATATCATTTTGAATAGGGTTTACTATTAACGATTTTAGTTAGGTAAACCTGAATTTGAACCCCTATGACATGTGTAAAAACCAATCTCTATTACTGAAATTCCAGCAACAACAGTTTTAAAAAGTATATAGAGACAGAATGTGGGGTTCAATTATTGTTTTCTACTACAAAAGTATATGAACATATGTTGTTTTCCCATAAATCAGATGTGAAGAAAATTCAATGATGGAGTACTAGGTGAGCGTTAAATACGTCACAATCGATTTTTTCTTTTTCTCCCTCGTGATGGAGTATTCCACAAATTATGGTTCACCTTATATGATAGATCCTGGTTCAAAATGACATTTTGATTATATGTCTACAGTTAACATATTATTAATTGTATGTACATAATTTATTAACTACAAGTACATAATATATCGACTGCATATACAATATGTTAATTGTAATAAACAAATAATTTATTGACTGAAAGTATATATATATATATAATATATTAGCTGTAGACACATAATCTAAATGTTATTTTGTATTAGGATCTACAATGCAAGGTGGACCCTATTGGTATTTTCGTGTTCTAAGGGAAGAGAACACTTTTATAAATAGGCACAAAACATAAAACAACATTACTTACCCAAGGCATATAAGGTGGACAAAATGACTCTTTGGAATGGAATTCAATCTTGTTGTAAAGGTTGTATTGAAATCATTTCTATTTATCTATTTAACAAAAAAGATGGCAATGGTTTAGGATCTTATACTCTAGTAACACAAGAATGAAATTTTCTGTAAAAGCATTCATGTTTGGCTCCCCTCCCTTTGAACAATTAAAAGAAGGAAAAATTGTAATTTATGCCCCTCACAAATATGTCAATTATCAATGTCACTCCTAAATTATTAGTGGTGTAGATATTGCCCCTTAATTTTTAAAACGTGACATATATTGCCCCTCTCCTGAATTATTAGTGGTGTAAATGTGGTTACCCGTCATTTTTCTTGTTCGAAGACCACATTTTTTCTTCAATTTTCTTTCTTCGTTTGTTCTCCTTCCGCCGACAACAATGTTTCTCCTTCTTCCTATTAGGGAAGACGCAATATATATATATATATATATATATATATATATATATATATATATATATATATATATATATATATATATGTCACGTTTTGAAAATTGAGGTACCACATTTACACCACTAATAATTCAGGTGTGACATTGATAATTGTCATATTTGTGAGGGGCATATTGACTCTTTGTGCGAAGTATATATGAACAGATAAAGACAAAATGAAATCCCTCGAATAAACGTGGCAAAATAACTATACTCAGAGGACCCCATATGGCATTAACTCTTATTATTATAAAACAAATAATATGTTCATTTTTAGAACCATGAGCCAAACAGAAAAAAATACAATTTTTAAACTTTCAACCAAACAGAAAATAGATCATTTTTTTTTTTTACCTTTAGCCAAACACCATAAAATAAAACATTTTTCAAAATGAGTCATTTTTTAGAAATCATTTTCCTGAAAACATTTTACAAGTTTCCAAACGGACCCTTAAATCAAAATGTTATGTTAGTGGGTTGAAGAATTATTTATGAGGAAAATTGTAATACTTTTGAGAAAAAGTGTAATGCTTATTAAAAATTCATATCTCATGTACGAAGATCCGTGAGACGGTTTCATAACAGATTTTAATGTCATGTTTAGTATTCATGTCAAACCATTAACCAACTCTTTGTTATTCCTGATTTTCTTAGTATTTTCCTGTGATGTTTAAACTTTTTTATTGTCTAATACTTTCTATGTATTCTTTAATTTATACAGAGTTAATACCTCCAATGATCCTCAGAGTATTAGGAATTTATCAGCTATGGTCTTCTGAGTTTTAAATGACATCCAATGGTCTTCCATGTTTTAAAAAATAACCACATGTGGTCCTAATTTGAGTTTAAAACTCAAATTAGGACCACAGGTTGTTATTTTTTAAAACATGGAGGACCATTGGAGGCCATTTAAAATTCGAAGAAACTAACACAGCGGGTAAACTCTTAATACTCGGAAGACCATTAGAGGTATTAACTCTTATACAAAGTATATTATATCTAATATTATGAAAAATTAAATTATAAATACCTGTTTAATTAATTGAACCAGAGTCAAAGAAAGAAAAGAAATTAAGGTAAAGCAAACATAAAGAGACAAGCCAAAAAAAAAAAAAAAAGAACATGCAGTTGTGCCGCCCTACACAAATAAATATAATCTTGAACGACTTACGCTACCCATCCAATATCTGTCAAGGTGTAGAGAACTCACATACGAAACCAACCAATTAAGCACTACAAAATCCCACCACAATTTAGCGTAATTGGTTCATCATCTGATTAAGGTTCTGTTTGGTAAAAAATTAGCCTATAGGACAATTTTAGCTTATTTGACCATTATTAATTGTTTAATTTAGTTAAAATATCAATATAAATGTTTAGTTAATTAGCTTTTTGCAACTCCAAAAGGCTAAAATTCAAAAAGCTACTCCAAACAACTTTTTCAATTAGCTTTTTAAGAAAAGAAATTATACCAAATAGCTATCAACTAACAGCTAATTTACCAAACACTTTTCTACAATCAACTAATGTTATCAACTATTTATACCCTCTAATTAACACAATCAGCTAACAGTTAATAGCTAACAGCCATTTTACCAAACAGGGCCTAAGTCATGATGGTAGCAACAGTGGAATAGGATCTGACGAATATGCTGATTGCGCAACTCGCGATTTACTTCCGCAGTGACTCTAAAAACAGGGTCCGATGAGTTTAGGATTAGTCCGACGAAACTGGAATACCCAAGTTAAATTAAAAACAAAAAACAAAAAAAAAAAATAAAAATGAAGCACTACAAAGTCTGCGCACAAGTCTTCCCACCTATGCCCCACCATACTCTCATCTCTCTGCTAACATACACCATATCGTAAGCCATGCAAGTCTACTGCCCCACCTCGCATGAAGCTTCTCCCGTCTTCCCACGAAGCTTACTACGAAGGATCAGATGACAACATATTTATACTCCCACCACCCACTACTCCTTCTTCACTGCACTACGAACTCCCATGGATGGGAATTATTACCAGAATATGGGCTCATCACCTTTTGGGAGCCCCCATCACCCTGTATTTGAGCCCTCTGAATATCTCGACTTGGGCGACTGGGCGGGGGAGGAGGAGGAACCGGCGGCGATGCACGTGTCCGGCGGTCATTATTATCCCCTTCTTAATCCGCCGCACCACCAAGCTCCTCCTCCTCCGGAGGGAGTTCACGGCTACCTGCAGGGAGGACCCAGAAACAGTAAGCAAACAACGCTAGCTAGCTAGCTGTTATTTTGTCTAACATACTCACATGTTTGATAACATAGTTAGCTTATCAGTCAATTTTAGTTTATTTGGTCACTATTAGCTTTTTGTAAGAGCTTATTGCTCCAAAATATTAAACTTCAAAACGATTAACTTTTTTAGAAAGTCATTTTGCATTAATCAGTTAACAGTTAATTTACCAAACATCTTTCTACAATCGGCTAATGCTATCAACTAGTCAGAACTACTAACACAATTAGCTAACAGCTATTTACCAAACACGCTCATTATCTGTATTAGAATTTAGAAAACTTACTACTTTGTTGGTCGGTCAACGCATTTGATATAGATGGTGGGAGCTACGGCGGCAGGGAGATGAGAGAAAAGTTCGCGTTCAAAACAAAGTCTGAGGTTGAAATACTGGATGATGGGTACAAATGGAGGAAATACGGCAAGAAGATGGTGAAGAACAGCCCAAATCCGAGGTAATACCATGATATGATTTGACAGTGACACCCACTATTTATGGCACTACATGCTCGTCTTCTTAAAATCTGTGAATTATCATGCACTCCCTATTGTTCGATTGCAATTCCTTTTCCACTTAATTCAAAGCAAAAAAAATTTCAAGATTTGATTGTGAGAAATTACACTTCTATAGAATTATAATTCTTCAAATGTGAGGAATTGCAAATCCTGAAAAATTACAATTTCATAATGCATTGAAAGAAAGTTTGGAGTGTAAAGATCAAATTGCCCTCTGCAATAATCCTACACCTTTCTCTAAAAATTGCAATTATATGGGAACATTTTAATTTTTATATAATTTATTTCCTTTAAATTCTCATATATATCAAATACTATAATTGAAATTTTCAGTAATTCTATTTTTGTGAATAAAATTTAAATTTTTACATTATTCTCACTTTATTACTTTTTGTATATTTCTACATATATTAACTTACTGAACTACTTTTATCAAACACCTAAAATAACCACTTTCAACTTTTAGCCAATTTTCAACCCCAAATATGCCAAACAAAACCTTAAATTTATAAATAGTTCATTTTCAATTTTTCTTATATGATAAGATATTAACATAGCTTACCATGATTGATTATATTGTTTATCAACAAGAATTACTATAGACCTCCATGGACGACTGCTCTTTATTTATTTATTATTTTTAAAAAATTAATAAAACATGCTGATTCATTAATGGATTATCCATTTTTCATTTCTTAAAGTTACATAACCATATACAAAGATGTCATTTTGTATCTTTCTCAACAACTACTTTTACCAAATAGCTAAATTAACCATTTATGGGGCATTTGGTAAATGGTTGTTTACTGATTGGGTTAATGGGTTTGACTAATTGATAACATTAGCTTATTGTAGAAAAGTGTTTGGTAAATTAACTGTTATATGTTAACTGATTACATATAAAATGACTTTCTCAGAAAACTGATCAAATAAGCTAATTGAGACACTTTTTGAATTTTACCATTTTGAAACAATAAGTTGTTACAAAAAGCTAATTAATCATTGATTGTTTAACCAAATAAAACTGCTAATAGTGATCAAATAAGCCAAAATTGGCTGATAAGCTAACTATTTTACCAAACAGTGCCTATATCTTTTTCGACTTTTAGCTAATGTATTAGAATCAAACGCTTACCACTATGCCAAAAACTATAGCTCACAGCGAAGGCGAAAATTTATTTTCTTATAAACCACCACATTTTCGAGAGGCGTGCTGAACTTAGCCATTCACTGGCCTCTGCCCAACAATCACTTTAGCCACTATTTATTGGGCTTGACCCTTTCACCGGCGGAGCGTTATGCCATGGAACCGTGTTCACCATTCATGGTGAACACGGTTCCAACGGTATTAGTACACCGTTATCTTTCTTTTTTTTTTTCCTTAATTAATTGCGTGAGTTTTCTTCTTCATTTTCACATTTTGCGGTTTCACTTTAATTTGAGGTGAACAATGATTTCGGACATTCATAAATTATGAATTCATGTCTGCACATTCACTTTGAAACCATGCCTACACATTTCCGTCCGAAATCACGGACATTCATAAATTATGAATCCATGCCTGCACATTCACTTTGGAACCATGCCTACACATTCACTTTGGAACCATGAGATTATGAATTTTCTGTTATAAGATTATGAATTTTCTGTTATGCGATTATGAATTTTCTGTTATGCGATTATGAATTTTCTGTTATGCGATTATGAATTTTATGAAAATTCATAATCTCATAACAGAAAATTCATAATTTGATCAACGCGCGCCCGTTAACTCCACATCCGCGAAATTTTATTTTTTTTTGCCTAAAAACGACGTCGTTTGGCCTTGTGTTCACCGTTCACGGTGAACACGTTTCCAGGGCATAATTTGCCTTCACCGGCCTCCACCCAACATAATGCGAAAGAGAGTCTTAATTTGATAAATAGTTGCACTTTTACATATGATAAGATACCACCACAGCTAGCTTACCATGATTGCATTGCTTATCACAGGAATTACTATAAGTGCTCTGTGGATGGTTGCCAAGTGAAGAAAAGAGTTGAGCGAGACAAAGATGACCCAAGCTATGTAATAACAACCTACGAGGGCATCCACAACCATCAGGGTCCCCTGTCCTGATCACCACAATGCCAAAAACAACTGCTCCAATGGTTAGTTACTAAAAATCACCATTTGGTCATATCACCTACCAACCACTTTCGGTTGCATCTGTATGAGGTTCTAGAGGTCCCAAACTGTTTTTCCAGAGGTTAGACCACAGACGATTCCTTAGTCTTAGATCAAGAGTAGTAAACTAGTAATAATCTGTACGGTCAACCGGACACCATATATAGCATATAGCAAATAGCAAAAGCCTTTCAGTCATGTATTTAACTTTTCACATTGGAAACAAAAGAACCCATTGCCAAAAACTTATCTTGCTCGTGTTGGAAATTTGATTACTTCTGGAATCAGCCAAGCAAATTTCTTTTTCCTGTCCCAAAAGAAACAAACGTGAGGAAGAATACGCAGTCTGAAACCGAGAAGGATATATAGTCCAAGCACATGAGAACAAGGGAGATAGACGAAGTTCAGACTATTACTAATACTTGGTTAGTCTTGTATCTAATCATGTATGGTAGTCCACTACTCGCATCATCATCACTTGCGATATAAACAACAGACGACAAACTTCATTGTTAGTATATATAAACAGATTAATGATCAAATGAGAACTCCTCCTCCCGTGAGAACCTGCGAACCAACATGAATGCACACAAACTATTCCAGGGTAGATTGAATGCATTGTGTACTGGAATCTAAGATTTTGTGCATTTATGTACAAGTTCGTAGGTTCTCACGGGAGGAGGGATTCATTGGAACATCACCCCATATAACCATGACCAAGTTTCCAAATGTACAAATATGTGACTGGGAAAAACATACCACTTCAGCTCAGAGATATACAAACATAAATTGACTATTAGTTTCCTCCTTCATTCACCCTTCTGGGAAAAACATGCATGCTTATGAGATTTTAAATAACTTACATTAGGCAAAAGACTATAAGGACCTATACATGAAAACTTTATGAAGCAAACTCTCTGTTTCCATTGCCATCAGAAAGCAACAATAGGAGCCAGGGCATTACCTCTTCTTGCAACCCAAATATGCTCATCAGCAGACATAGCACTCCTACCTTCCTCAGTGTGTTCTTGGATACCCATCTCTTTTACTTTGGGGTTTATTCTTCCTCCTCCAACAGCCTATGCAGATAATCCTTTAAACTACTGTAACTTAAATCTTGTTCAAGCAATGTTGTAGAAGGCGCTAGGCGGCAGACGGGTGCCCAAGGGGCGCCTAGCGCCTAGGCGGGCGAGTAATAATAATAAGAAAAACACAGCAATGTACACATTGCACACCAAAAAAATAATAATAAAAAACTCAGCCAAGTGGCCTACTCGGGTGCCAAGGTCGCCTACTTGGGAACCGAGTTTGGTCGACTCAGGTGCCAAGTTGTCCGACTCGGGCGCCTAGTCAGCTGACTAATGCCCGCCTAATGGTAAAATCCCCTTGGCCTAGGGGCGCCTAGGCCGATTTTTACAATAGTGTGTTCAAGCAAATAAGACATCTCTACTTAATTAGAACTAGTATTGAAGTTCAGTGTTGCCAAAGGCATATCTGAGTTCAACTCTCAGAGCTGCTTTGAAGTTTCTGCCTACAGGACCACAGTGCTGAATTAAGGAATCAGGAATCTATTGTTTCATCATCTCTCTAAATTAGAACTGCTTATGCAAAGGCTGTTGAACAATGGAGAGCTAAAATTTTAGCAGTTGACTATAATCTCGTGTTCATCATTCAACCATTCAACATACAGCTTCACTAGTTCATTTTTATCAACATTTTCTTTCACGTTCAGATGTTGTAACCCTATAGCATATCAGGAACTGAGAAAGGAAGCAAGGCGTAAAGTTTGAATTTGTTGCATTATATCATATATCAGATTGGGTTCTTAATTATTGACCGTTATATTGTAAGCATTTTCATCTTAGTCAATGCAAAATAAGACTTTCCAGAGATATTAGTCCTAATCCACCTCAGCACACTGTGAGGTTGAATTTCAATGAAGATAACTCTGGTCAAAAAAATAATTTTCAACCTGTAACAACAATCAAAAAGAAATAACTAATGAAATAGACGATCAAAGAATCAAAGAATAAGACATAAAGATGTAAACTGCCTAGAACTCTTACCTAATGGAGAAACCAAAGGACTTTGCAAACCCCACATCTACCACTTGTAGATCCTACTTTCAAAGCACTTGTTCTATCATCTTGCCAGTAACATCTGCCTACTTGTTCCCAGGTCACCTAAGTTTTAATTGGCCCAGTAATGAGGTTTCCAGAAGAAATGCAAAATTGTGCCTTTGGTAAAAGTACTTGTATTATTCCACTTAAAGGTTAATATAAGATAAAACTCTATCACATTGTACTGTTTAGCACAGGTGATTGAGGATTAAGAATCCTGGCTTACAGAAATTGATGGATCATGGATGTACTGATTGTCGCTTATTTAAGCATATACTTAGTACATTAGGATATTTTTTTTCTTGGGTGCTTCAAGCCACAAACAATAATCGTATGAAAATGCAGTTTGATGAATATTCTTTAAATGAAACAATATACACATAAAAACTAATTCTTGAGCCAATTCTGATTTATAGCTGGCAAAGACGCAAAGCAGGGTCAATCTTAAAAGGTAAAATTCATTTCAAATTCATTGATAACATTTCAACATTTAATACAAATAAAAGATAGCAATTCGAGCTACTTTCCTACTTCCCATACAAAAAAAGGAAGATTTTTGTAGAAGCTGCAGTCTTCTTGCATAGAATCTCAATATCTCATACATGTACCTGTAATCCCATTATTAGGGCCTATGGCAAACTGTTGAAAAGCAACAGCAAAAGCATTTAACCAGATTAAAGGCTGAACTTAATATGTAGACTGTCCAGAAGAGCAGCAAAAAAGTGCAATTTCTTGGCATCCTGAAAGGGAAAAGTGAATTCAATTTCAACAACCCTACTGCTTTAAAATTCAATCATAAGTTAACTGTTTTCTTATGTTAGCAAGTTACTAGCTTGTAAAATATTTGTTTTTCAAAAAAGTACATTAATTTGCATTATGCCATTATCACTTGTATTTTAAACAAAAGATTCAAATAAAGTCTCACACTAAAGGAAAGAAATTGGATTATGACAGATTGATCAGGATAATGTGTCTTTTTAGATTTAAGGAATAACGGCATGAGAAAATATTAGGAATCAAATGTGAATATTTCTCTGAAGAAGTTAAAAACCAAATTCAAGGAGAATACAAGAAAGCATTATCTATTCCAAGAAACAGTTTTGAACCAAATACAATGGTCAGGACTCAGGATGTTAATCAACTCCTTTTCTCTTCTTTGGAAGATAAAGCAACGAACATATCTATAATGTCTGAAAGAAGATGACCTAAAATTTCAAGCTTTCAACAGTTGTATGAACTATGAAGTCAGGTACAGAATCCTATCCATCCCATCCCACCCCACCCCACCCCAAACACTCACAGAAGAAAAAAGTAAAAACAAAAATCAGGGAAAGAAATATTTCAATGTATATAGCCAATATGGCATTAAATGCAGAATAAGTTCATAATGAAACTATTCTGGAACTTATAAGAATCAAATTGATCCAACTACATTTGTACCATTTATGTTCATGGGCAAATACCAAACTAAAACGTTTATTTGGTATCAAATTTCCACAATCCATATTTTGGACCTTGGAACATTTGGATACGCCACACTTTCAATCACATGGAACTTGGATCAATTTGCCTCAAATTGATTGCATGTCAAATAAACATTAAATCTAAATGCAGTGCTGTTAAAGAATTTAGTCAATCTCTTCATAAATTCACCTTTCTCAAGTATCTCCATAAGTTATAGAGTTGCTATTGTCTAGGAGCTCCGGCAGGGCCACTAAAATCAGTTTGATTGCCCAAATTGATAGTGCCCTCCGCTTCCAAGAATCTACTCAAATATTTATCATCCAAATGTTGCTGAAAATAATTAACAAATACATACTCAGAAAAATAATTAACAAACACATTCTTCAATCTTCACTGGTTATTCAAAGGAAAAACAGCTTACAGAAAGACAATCTCGATATTTCTGCCACTCCGAAACGCATTCTTCTTTATCCCATTGACCCTTCAAGAACTTCTCAGAATACCATCTGGGGAAAAAACATTAAAGTACCAACCATCAACTTCACTGTTTAGGGTTTAAGGAAAATTAGCAGGATCGACTTCTGAAAAGGTTTCATATAACTGCTATGTGACTATTAATCAGCACAACAATTAAAAAATAAAAATAAAACTAGTTTTTTTCTGTGTATTTCTTTTGGGAAATGGAGATTGAAACACCAAAACACACACACACAGAGGACTATGAAAGGGGAAACGGACCTGTTGAAGCAATTGTGGTAAGCTTCTCTGAGGTGGGCGCAAGGTGAAGTTGCTGAGGAAGATGAAGTTTTCTTCTCCTTCTTAATCCCCATTTCTGTAAGCAGCTAAAAACCATAAGCGGCTACCCAGTTGTCGGAAAAGCAATCGTTATACCGTGCACCACGGCTTGTATTTTATAAAATTATGTGTATTTGTTATACAATTTGTACATTCAAATTAGTGAAATTTTTACTTTCAAAAAAAAAAAAAAATTAGTGAAATTTTTATCCTGTTAAAAAAAGATTATGTGTATTCAGTTATAAAACTCTGAGTTTTCAGGTATAAAGTTTTGTGCATTCTATTATATAATTATATACATTCGAAACATGAGAATTTTCAGTTATAAAATTTGTCAATGTCAGTTGTCTACCTGACAATAAAGACTTTTTCCGAGGCAAATTATACCGTGCATCAGGGCGCACAATGCATTGTGCGTCTTGGCCCAAAACGACGTCATTTTGGACATTTTCGTGTGTCTGTTGTTAACTCTTTAAAAAAAATCATGTTTCGAATGTACAGAATTGTATAATAGAATACAGAGAATTTTATACCTGAAAACACATAATTTTATAACTGGAAATTCTCATGTTTAAAATGTACAGAATTATATAATAGAATGCACAGAATTTTATACCTGAAAACACAGAATTTTACAGAATTATATAATAGAATGTACAGAATTATATAATAGAATGCACAAAATTTTATACCTGAAAACACGAAATTTTATAACTGAAAATTCTCATGTTTCGAATGTATAGAATTATATAATAGAATGCACAGTTATACCTGAAAATACAGAACTTATCAAAACGACGTCGTTTTGGGAGGCGCGAGACGCACATTGTTATGTGCGCCCTGGTGCACGGTATAATGATTGTGTAACAGTAGGTAATTAAAACAACGAGTTAATATTCAAAATGGATGGACTATAGTGATTTTTCTCAATTTCGTCAGAAACGACTTTAGTGACTTAATATAGTCTCAGAATTTTGTGTGTTTGCTCAATTTAATCATCCGTTTGTTATTTCGTCAAATTGGTGTTAAATAAATAGACAATTCAGTAATCTCAATATTGATATCTCTTTACTCTCGGTCAGTGCAAAATTCCTATTTTTTTTTACGAGTTACTCTCAAACCTGCGAATCAAATTTTATATTCGCTGGTTTGAGAGTAATTCGTAATAGAAAGATAGATTTCGCACTTCGCAAGTTTAGGTGTAAAGAAATGCAATTGCCGAGTATGCCGCCCAAGATTTAGGGTGTGTTTGGTTCGCACATAGGAATCGGAATCGGAATGAGTATCAAATATTTGGTAATGGTAATGGGTTTTGGTGAAAGTATTTAACATGTTTGGTAGTAGCAGGGCCGGTCCAAACATTTTATAGGCCCGGGGCGGAATTGAAAAAAAGGGCCCTTATATGAAAAATTAAAATTAAAATTTAATAATACTAATAAAATCATGATGTCAAATAATATGAAATAAGATTAGAAAATTTTTAACAATTTTTTTAAATACAAAAATATTCATGTCATTCAATCCCTGCAAAAATAAAGATTAATATTTTGCATAATAAATGAAATTATAACATATAGCCCAATTAATTCCGAATAAGTCCCCATTAATATTTGGACATCAACATTCAACAGAAGCTTAAAAAGAGGCAATATGAATCACTAAAGCAAAGTAATTAGTAAATTAAACCAAAAAATTACTTTGGCATTTGACAAATGCCATTTTACTTGAAGGAATAGATACAACAATACAGCTTATCCAATTAACAATACAACTTTCAATATTTCAATTAACAATTAAGAATTTAGAATTCTGGATAAATGGATAATTATTTAATCTGCAAACTAAGAATCCCAATTAAAAATTATCATTCTTAAATAAATTATAGAGCTTTCAGAAATCAGAATTCTACAAATTTCTAATGCAGTACATTCTACAATTCTGCAAATCCCAATTCTTAAATGGCCAAATCATAGACTTTTCAACAATACAATTAACAATACGGCATAATTCCTAAATCATAGCTTTCAAAAAAAAATATCAAATCATAAAAATTAAAATACCTTTGCAAATTACAATTGTAGACCGGAGTGGTGAAGGCGGCGAACAGAGTCAGGACCGGCTGACCGCAGAGAAGATTTGTTATTTGTGGATTATGAAAGTAGATTGTCGATTCACTCAATTGCCCATTCTTCTCCTCCCAAAAGGTTGAATCCCCAATCCTAAGGCCGGCCCCCCCACACCCCTCAATTGCCCATTCTTATTTAGCTTGAGAGGAATTGAACGGTTGCTGTGGTGGAGAGGTATTGAATGGTTGCGACTTGCGATGCGCTGATGCCTTTTTTCTTCGATTCTTCCTGGATTTTCCATCTATTCGACTTCCATAAGAATTCATTAAGTCAAAAATAATTAAATAATTTTTTCTAATATATACTAAATAATATAGACAATATACAATATATTATAATATCTTAGTTTATGGGCCCCCTCTAGGGATGGGCCCTGGGCAGGGGCCCAGCCTGCCCATGCCCCAGGGCCGGCCCTAGGTAGTAGGGTGGAATGGGAATGGTTATTAATAGTAGTGCTTGAGAATGAATAAGGGAATGAAACCCTTATTTTATTTGGGTATGGGTTTTTCAATTGATGGGGTATTCGAAACCCATAGTAATGTTCTAAAAACCTATCAACCAAACAACAACATTCACTTTTATACCCATTTCTATGGGCAAAATCCTCCAACCAAACACACCCTTAGTTGTGGCTGTGGAGAAGGTATTTCAAAACAATGGGGATATAGTTGTGGCTGTGGAGAAGGTATTTCAAAACAATGGGGATATATGATATATAAGGATGAGTATTTTGCATATATACTTAGGAGGTACGTCATGCATATCACACTGTATCAAATCTTGGACCATCACTTTGTGGGTTTCGACCCTATTGGTTATGGTTTGTGCAAGGAATACAATTGGTTGAAATTAGGGGTGCATTTGCTGGTGATGCAGGATTTATTGGGTGGATACTAAAATTGCATGCATGGAAAAGTGGATACAAGGCAGGGAAAAGCGTACACTTGGAGTCCGATTTTCTGAATAACAAAAGTCGGTGGGTGAGCATCCGATTTTTAGAATAATTTTCGGATTTTAATTTCCCAACAACCGCCCCACCCACCGCCCCAAGCATTGTGAGACAGCTTCAAACCCCAATGCATGCTGGTGGTCCCTGCGCAGGTTTGATTCACATTTACTAAAGCATTTGTTCCGGTTCTACTCAAACCCCAAGCATTGTCAGACAGCTTCCCTTCCCAATGAAACTTTATCGTAAATGTAAAATTATATTCCCTAGGAACAACTTTATTGGACTCCACACCTGATGTTACAATGCATGCATGCTTTTTCAGATGTATGGTAATAAATGTATGCTCCACAAGTGTTGTTGCATTTGTTCTACTAAAGCATTTGTTCTGATTCTACTAAAGTATTTGTTCCGATTCATAGCCATTTCACAAAGGTTTTCTCTCTCAACATATTTGTGTTATTAAAAGTTTCTTCCCAAGCCACTTCTCAAGCATTTAGATTGGATCAGCACTGGATCTTCCCAAATATCTTCTCAAACATCTTCCCAAACATCTACAGTTTTGCAATATTGAGGTAAAAAAAAAAAAAAAAAAAAATATATATATATATATATATATATATATATATATATATATATATATATATATATATATATATATATTTGAGTTGTTTTACACTGCGTAGGAAAAAAAAAGGTTTATATTTGAGGTAAAAAAAAAAATTATATTGAGGAATATTATTTTAGTCAGTTCATATTTTATACACCGCAGTATTTATTATTTTGTTATGTTGTTTTATTGTAGATTATATCGCATTGTAGCATATTATTTCATGTTTTGACTTTGATGTTTGTAGTGTTTATAACATTTATTTAACCCAAAAAAAAAATAATTGTGTGAAATTATTCAGAGAAGTTTATTACTCCATTTATTACCGTTAAATATACATTATCAGTAGATACCAGAACAAAATGGGAAATTTACTAAATGTGAAATATATATATTTTAAATGCCGTTTATATATATTTTTTTATGTTTAAATGAAGTTATTATTATTTTATTTGTTAAGTCAGAATTTATTTTTTCTTTGAGTATATTATTATAATTTAAACCGGAGTGATGAAGTCCGAACCAAAAAAAAAAAACAAAATAAAAAAATTAGGAGTGTATAATTATATATATTCAATGTCATAGAAATATGTAAAAAGAAATGTTATATTGGTACAACAAATGTTATAATAGGTGTATTGTGTATTTATCATCATAAACCAACCAACTATATATAAAATGAATAAATAGAATGTGACTGTCCCACGAGTTCCAATCACTGATTTAGTAGAAATTATGGTTTCACTGAATGGGATGTGACTAAAATAAGTTTTTATATTTTAAAAGCAGTTTATATATATATATATATTTGACGTTTGAATGCAGTAATTATTTATGTATTTGTTAAGTAAAAAATATTCTTATTTGAACTGCTTGAGGAATTCCGAACCAAAAATAAAAAATTCAGCTTTTTGGTCCGATTTAGAAAAATTCGGCTTCTGCTTCACCAATCCGGAATTGTAAAACTCGGACCATTAGGGTCCGAGTCTTACAAATTTTTTTAAAATTTGTAATTCGGAGCATTTTGGTCCGATTTAAAAAAAATTCGGACCAAAGTGCTCCGAGTTTTGCGTTTAAAAGAGCATATTTTTTATTATGTACTGATTATGCCTCGTACATATTTTATTTATGTACTTGAAATTTTTTATTTATGTACTGTCGTGTTGTTAATTGCGTAACTTGTTGTTCGAAGTTGTTATAATGTTTTTAATTTGTAAGTATTATGAATTGTTTTGATACAG
Source organism: Ipomoea nil (assembly GCF_001879475.1). Taxonomy (NCBI): domain Eukaryota; kingdom Viridiplantae; phylum Streptophyta; class Magnoliopsida; order Solanales; family Convolvulaceae; genus Ipomoea; species Ipomoea nil. The sequence continues at coordinate 808,552 of NW_017617731.1, read as the reverse complement.
GAATGGCTAACAACAGGCGAGTGCATCCCGGGCCACTACAAGAGGGTTCGTTACCATTTCAAACCCGTCATCGTAGTAGGGCAATTTGGACGGATCCAACGTATGACTTTCAACTTAAAGTCGTTAAATACGATACGTTGACTAGGTGTGCAGCCGTGAATGATGATAGAGTCAAAGCGTGGCTGCGAGTCGCTGGTTTGTATGGTGTTTCTCAGTTGCCCAAAATTCAGTTGGATCATGGGCTTATTACTGCCCTTTTAGAGCGATGGAGGCCGGAGGTCCACGCTTTTCACATGCCCTTCGGTGAGGTTGGAATAACTCTTCAAGATGTTGAAGTGTTATTCGGCCTTAAGGTCGACGGACTTTTGGTGACGGGTGAGGATACAATTGGCACTCCGGCAGAAGTAAAGTTAATGTGCAATGAGCTGTTGGGAGTTGAGCCTGCCGATAGGTTCCTGTCCACCACCATGATTCACGGGTCAGCTGTCCTGGACGTTCAGGCTCTTCATGCGGACAGCACAGATGAAGAAGTGTTGTTGGCAGCCCGACGTTTTATATATTATTTATTAAACAGTTTTTTATTTCCCAACGCAACCAAAGGGAAATATAAATTGTACTTGCTCCCGTACGTTAGTAATCTGTATATTTGTGGTGAATATTCTTGGGGTTCGGCTGTTCTGGGATGTCTTTACAGGGCGTTGTGTAGAGCTTCCGAAGCCGACAAACGTACAGTGTATGGGTGTCTTCTTCTAGTCCAGATTTGGGCATGGGAGAGGCTGCCTATGTTTCAGCCGCAAGGTGTATTGCCGCGCAACCAAATCGCTGACTACCCTATTGCATACAGGTAACGATCTCTAAATTGGCTGCATCAATGTTTTAATATTGAAGTAGTAGTATTTATTTACTTTGACATTGTTGTAGGTGGGTTTGTCGGCATTCTTGGTTATCAGTGCCTACGCACACTGTCGTAGCCTATCGCGATCAATTAGATCGCGTAGCTGAACATAGAGTAAGTAATTTTATGAATATGAATACCTTTACATGGAATATTATTTTAGTCAGTTCATAATTTATATTTTCTATGCAGTTTAATTTCACCCCTTACGATGACTATCTCGATGCCTTGCCCCCATATTGCACAGCGGGGAGGATTTTGTGGACTGCTCGTGTTCCGCTTATTTTTTACCACGTGGTGGAATATCACCACCCTGACCGGTTCTGCAGGCAATTCAATGGTTTGCAGGTTGTGCCAGCAGATGTGGTGTACGACCAACGGTTGCACGATATGGACCAACGGGGTAGGTCTCGGACTAATTGGTCACTAAAACACGCAGAGCACGTGGCCCGTTAGAATGCTCGGTATGATTTGGTTATCCACATGCAATGAACTGATCGACCGCAGGTTGTGGATAGGTACCACACATGGTACTACATGCACGGTCAACGGCTTATTGGTAACCCTTCGCATTATAGTAACCAGGGATTCGTGCAGTGTGCAGCATCACTGAATGATGCGGTTAGTATATTACAAATGTTTTGCAATAATTGGAATAAATTTAGATTTGTTATTATTTTATTCGTAATAATTCCTAACGCATTTTGTTTAAATTAGATGCATGCCTTCAACCGGTTGAGGTTAGATTCCCATCAGGTCCTCGACAATCCTGACGCCGATCGCGATGCATTCATTAGGGATGTTGAGCAGCGGAGTACTGATATGATGATCAATACTGAGTACGAGTTCCTATTGCACGTGGCACCGCAGCAATACTTTGGGGCTCCGATGCCGGATGAACCATTTGGCCCTCGGCGTGCAGATGGTCGTCGAGACAGGCCCAACATGCGTGGTAAAACGTATGTTGTGTTTGTTGGTCGCCAACCGGAAATATATGACAATTGGGAGGATGCAAAAACTCAAGTGCATCGCTATAGCGACAACTTGTATAAATCATACAACTCGAGGGATGAAGCCATTCAAGCTTTCAACAGATTCATAAGTAGTCAACGACATGATTCCCAAGCATGCAGTTCTAATTCCGCTTCAAGTTCCAGCTCCACCGTACCGAATACAAACACATTTTCAAATGAGGAAATCTTAGCTCGTATGCAAGATGAACTCGCACGTGAGAATCACGAGCACGCGATGAAACTGGATGCAATCGTTGAAGAATTTAAACATCTACTTTCCAAATAAGTTAACATAATGTTTGAATAAATATTTGCATGAGTTTACTCCATTGTTGTTTGGCATGTGTTTAAGTTTTATGTTTTGTACGCATAAACCAACCCTATCATATTTTCCTTCCATACTCCAATTAATTTTATAAAATGTAATTTTTGATAGTGGCAACACTATCAAAATAAAAAAAAAAATAAAAAAAAAAATAAAAAAAAAAAGTAATTGGCACAACTTGACAATAGTTGGAGTCTCACCAAATTTATTTTACTGATAAGTGATTTTATAAAAAAAGTGCTTTGTGATAGAGACTAGACTTTCATAAAGCTGATAGGGACTACACTTTGGTACACTACTATAAATAGAACACTACTATACAAACAACTAAAGCTGTTAGGGACATTTAAATATAATTATTTCGGACTCTAGTACACTACTATAAATACCACACTACTATACGAACAAATCAACCAAGCCCCACAACTGCCCCACAACTGCACCACAACATTTGCGAATCTCATATTTACAAAGAGCCAAATTCAATTTTCTCGAACTGCAATTCTTTTAAAATGGCAGCTATATCTACATATGTTTTCGTTTTTTGGGGTGGGGAAATACAAACCAATGGGGCACCGCCACAGATAAATTATTCACTCCAGCCTCGAGTAGTTATTCCAATACCATCAAATATTGGACTCATTCCTATGGAGTTAATGATCAGACAAGCAATGGGAATCAACATTGAGGACAATGTTGAGCTGATTGGAAGAGTGATAGTGGATGCTACAATGGGAAGCACACACTATCTACTACACATTGCGCGAGAAAGAGACTGGGAATACTTCATACGACAAACAATGCCAAACGGAGAGTTACATGTGTACGTTCAGACAAAAGATATTTATGGTGGCGGATTCGGAGTTAACGATGTCGATCCACCAAAGGAACTTCCATCTGAGTCAACAATGGTGGAAAGTTCATCAGAAAGTGATGCCACGTATCAACCTGATGAGTCCATACCGTCCGAGAATTCAGGAAGTACAGACGACGAAGACATACAGGAGTCAGTTCCATTCAACTTCGATTCAATGAATGTAACTACTCAAATGAATCGAGGTCAGGGTCATCGATTGCCAGATTATGCGGTGCCGTCTTACCACTCACCGATACCACCTCCAACAACTGCATTCACATACGGCTTTACTGAGAGGGACGATGATGAAACACTATCATATGACCCCTCCACAAATGTTATTGCAAAAGGAATGGTATTCCCGGATTTTCCGACGCTAAAAAAAGCAGTAGGAACATACAATATGCTGCACGGCCGGGACTACGTCACCAACCACAAAAAAAATGGCAAATTAGAAGGTCTCCTGTACACATTACATCTCAACACCATCTTGCCCGTGGACATTATCCGCAAAGAAGTTGCATGGGGCATCTACTGAATGGCAGGTCACGAAGTACACTCAGCCCCACGAGTGCACTGTTCTATTCAACCAGCGGCCCGCGGACAAACTATGCACCAGCTCATTAATATGTGATCTGATCTTTCAAAAGATCACTGCGGATCCACAGTACAAAATAAAACACATCCAAGTGGATGTGAGACAACGATATGGTGTCGACATTTCGTACCGGAAAGCTTGGTATGCCAGACACAAATGCATTGAAATGCAGTACGGGAATTACCGGCAGTCGTACAATGAGCTACCACAATTCTGCCGGCAGTTGCAACTGTCCAACCCAGGTACCATTGTGGAAATCATGACCACACATAACGCAGAAAGGGGTACAGGGTACGCAAATTTCTTGTACGCATTTTGGGCGTTCAAGCCCGCAATAGATGGTTTCCGCTACTGCATCCCGGTTATTTGTGTTGACGGTACCCACTTGTACAACCGGTACAAAGGCCATCTCCTGCTAGCCTGCGGATATACCGCCAACAAGGAAATCTATCCATTGGCATATTCGATCGTGGACTCCGAAAATAATGCCAATTGGACTTGGTTTCTTCGACTTCTGGCCGAAAATGTCTTTCCACATCACAATTCCACGTGCATCGTCTCGGATAGACACGCTGGAATCGATGCAGTGATTAATTCCATCGAACAATTGAAGGGGGGCCGTGTCAAACACCGGTTTTGCCTAAGACACATTCGCAGCAATGTCATGTCAAGGGTGACCAGAAATAGGCGGTTACGAAAACTTGTGTGGGAAGCTGGTACTGCTGTGACAAGGGATCAATTCCTTCAACACATGCATGCAATCCAAATCAAATGGCCCGCTGCATACGCCTATCTTGCCGACATTGATGTCGATAAGTGGACATTATCTCACGACGATGGTCACCGGTACGGCATCATGACGACCAATCCGTCTGAGTCACTAAATAATTCACTAAAGTGTTGTCGGATGTTACCGGTCACGGCAATAGTCCGAATGACTTTTCACAAGTTACGGACTATGTTTGCCGACAGGCGTACTGCGGGAGAGGGGATGCAGCAACACGGCCTGCGATTCACGACAAACATTACCGATGATTTGTCAGCTCGAAACAATGAGGCAAGCGATGCAAGCGTTCAACGTTACAATGACGCCCTCGGAATCTATGGTGTTGCCCTAAATACTGGTTACGTTTCCCAAAGTCAACAATATCACTTTCAAGTGAATCTAACGGAACGTACGTGTAACTGCGGCTTGTGGAACGTCAACGGCTTACCTTGTGCACATGTGATTGCAGCATGCAATTACCGAGGGCAAGGATTCGGCCCATTAGTGCCAGATGTTTACTTGGTTGAAAATTACAGGAACTGTTATGCCGGTAATTTTTACCCCGTAGACGAAAGAATTCAGTGTACTGGTCCAGTTACTTGCCTTCCACCAATTTCTGCTAGGCAACCAAATCAACGAGGACAGCGCCGCACGCGTAGGTTCAAATCGAAGTAGAAGATGTAGGTATTGTTGGAGGACAACTCATTCTTCCCCCAACTGTCCTACTTTGAATCATCAATAAATAATGCTTTGTTTATATTTTTAATTATCCAATTTTTTCATCTAAATTCAAATTATAATATCAAGTATAGACACATACTGAGCATGAACCTTCTTCGAATTATAATATGAAGTATAGACACATACTGAGCATGAACCTTCTTCGGCAAAAAAATATTATGAATACATTCGTTGCATTCCTTAAAAAATTTTTTTAAAAAAAACATAATTAATTTTATGAATACATTCGAACCAAAAGGGTCCGAATGTATTTAAAAAACAATTAAAAAAAAGTCGAAGTCTAGAACATCGATTTTCTTTAATCACAAACTCGGACTACACTACGTTGGTTTTCCTTCTCTGGGGTCCAAATATTCATTTACGCAATTCTCGTAACCAGCGAACCTATTATGAACTTTCCTGTTTATGATTATGAAATTAGTGAGCAAGGAAGAGGGGGGAGGAGGAAGAAGGGGATGAGAAAGAGAAGGAGAATGACCTTAATGAAAAAAAAAAAAAAAAAAAAAGCACGTTGGAGAGGAAGAAAGAAATGGGATAGAGCGAAGCAAAGCAAATAATAGAGACTTAAAATTAGACTTAGAAAGACTAAATGTCCTTTTAATTATATCAGATGATATCTAGCCTTGACATTCTGATGATAGTTAGTTAGAAAATTGCTCGACAAGATTAAATGTGAAAAAATTACATAGTCATGCACCTAACTAGAAAATGTTAATAGTCAATGACCAAATATGATTTAAGTACAATATTTAGAGAACCAAAAGTGAACTTTTCTCTAAATTTAAAATTAAATATTTATAAATTGATTATTTGATATGTAATTATGATTATGATATAGGGAGTGTTTAGAAAATGGTTTATAAGTCATGTTTGGCAATTGGTTGTTAGTTGATAGCTGATAGTTGATTATGTTAGCTGGTTTAATCAGTTGACAGTATTAGATGGTTATATAAGGGTGATTGGTAAATTATATGTTTTACTCTTAGCTGATTACATATAAAATATTTATTTAACTCTTAAAGTATTTTTTTAATTTATTGTTATCGTGTACAGGGCCGGTCCAAACATTTTATAGGCCCGGGGCGGAATTGAAAAAAAGGGCCTTTATTTGAAAAATTAAAATTAAAATTTAATAATACTAATAAAATCATGATGTCAAATAATATGAAATAAGATTAGAAAATTTTTAACAATTTTTTTAAATACAAAAATATTCATGTCATTCAATCCCTGCAAAAATAAAGATTAATATTTTGCATAATAAATGAAATTATAACATATAGCCCAATTTTTTTTTTTTTTTGAAAGTAACATATAGCCCAATTAATTCCGAATAAATCCCCATTAATATTTGGACATCAACATTCAACAGAAGCTTAAAAAGAGGCAATATGAATCACTAAAGCAAAGTAATTAGTAAATTAAACCAAAAAATTACTTTGGCATTTGACAAATGCCATTTTACTTGAAGGAATAGATACAACAATACAGCTTATCCAATTAACAATACAACTTTCAATATTTCAATTAACAATTAAGAATTTAGAATTCTGGATAAATGGATAATTATTTAATCTGCAAACTAAGAATCCCAATTAAAAATTATCATTCTTAAATAAATTATAGAGCTTTCAGAAATCAGAATTCTACAAATTTCTAATGCAGTACATTCTACAATTCTGCAAATCCCAATTCTTAAATGGCCAAATCATAGACTTTTCAACAATACAATTAACAATACGGCATAATTCCTAAATCATAGCTTTCAAAAAAAAATATCAAATCATAAAAATTAAAATACCTTTGCAAATTACAATTGTAGACCGGAGTGGTGAAGGCGGCGAACAGAGTCAGGACCGGCTGACCGCAGAGAAGATTTGTTATTTGTGGATTATGAAAGTAGATTGTCGATTCACTCAATTGCCCATTCTTCTCCTCCCAAAAGGTTGAATCCCCAATCCTAAGGCCGGCCCCCCTACACCCCTCAATTGCCCATTCTTATTTAGCTTGAGAGGAATTGAACGGTTGCTGTGGTGGAGAGGTATTGAATGGTTGCGACTTGCGATGCGCTGATGCCTTTTTTCTTCGATTCTTCCTGGATTTTCCATCTATTCGACTTCCATAAGAATTCATTAAGTCAAAAATAATTAAATAATTTTTTCTAATATATACTAAATAATATAGACAATATACAATATATTATAATATCTTAGTTTATGGGCCCTGGGCAGGGGCCCAGCCTGCCCATGCCCCAGGGCCGGCCCTGATCGTGTAATTATTAATTATTTATAACTATTGTTGTAATTATAAAGAAGTACTCCATAGTTAATAATAATTCAATATTAAAAATATAATTTTAAATAAAAATAAGTTGTTAATAATAATTTAACACAACGGTTAACACAATTATGTGTGTGTGTTAGACAAAGAGTCAATTCAGATGTCGAGTTCTAGGCGATTATGATGATATTAAAAATGTAAATTTGAATAAACATTGAATAAATATAAATACCACAATAACCAACAATTATTAAGAATAAATTAGACTTTTAAAACGAAAATGCAATAAGTTGATATCAATATACTACTCAAAGTAGCTTTTCATTTTCAACTTATTGACATCAATAAGCTAAGCCAAAAAGTTGTTTATCAAACACTCATATTAGTTGTTTGACCAGTTAAATAAGCTAAAGTTGGTCAAACAAGCTAGACTTTGGCTGATAAGCCGTTTATCAAACACTCACAAAGTCTAGTTTTTTTTTTTTTTTTTTAATCAACTTTAGTTGTTTAACCAATCAAACAACTACAAATTTAATAAATTAAATGACCAAATGTGATAATATTAGTAAAGTTATATAACTAAATATAGTCAAATTAAAAGTTGTGAATTAGATGTGACAATACCACAATAGTTTTGGGATTAAAAGTGAAATTTTCTCTGTTTAAAAAAATTGTGTTATATATAAACCGAAAATACCACATCTACCCCTCTTAACATAAAAACTCAATAAACAAAGGGAAACTACCCGCCCAAATCACAGCCGTCCATCCGCATCATCCAACGCCCCCCAATAGTCCTCATGTTTATATTTTAAGATATGTTTTTACCTGAATATAATTATATATATATATATATATATATATATATATATATATATATATATATATATATATATATATATATATATATATATATATGTATTCAAATGAGGACAACGATATTATAGAGGACCGTGAGGAAAAATATGGTGCATTGGAATGTAATAATGGATGGTGTAGATTAATGGATATTATTTGATTAAATGAGGTGTTTTAATGTGAATCGTTTTTTATTTTTAAATTGGGGGTAGTTTGGTAATTCAGTAATTGATTTTATTGTTGCACCCTTTTTTTATCGGTCAGAGTTTATATCCTACGGGCACTGACTCTCTCACCAATTTGAACATTTCCTGCTTGTTTTGGCTTTTCAGAGAACGGTGTGTTTCCCTCCTCTCGTTGCAGTCAACGGTCATAATAATGGCCGAAGTTGGTGGTTGTCAACGGTCGGAGCGGACAGCGGCAGTTGGTGGTTCTCCACGATCGAAGCGGAAGGCGCGATCTCCGGCGGCAAGTAGGCTAGGTAGGTTTATTAAAACCTAGGTTTTCTATTTGCCTAGCTTTCTTATTTTTGCAATCCAAATCTCATTCAATTCATTTGTGTGATAAAATCAAAATCATAAAGCAAAACTGAATATGTTTGCTGTGTTGGAGTTTCTATATGATATACAATGAACCAAAACTGTTGGCTAGAGTAATTAAGTTGTAATTTAAATTTTTAAAAAATAAAACAAAAGGAAGCCCTTGTTGATTATTGTTGTGTTGAAAATGTGTTAGACTTCACATTCAAAAGAACCAAAATTGTTGGCTAGAGTAATTTAGTGTTTTGCACTGTTTTGATTTTCCGTGTGCATAGTAACATGATAATGTGTGCATGCCTCCTTTTGTGTTGTGTGCACTTGTCACAGTCAAGATGTGTTGTCATGTGATTTTAGGTTGTGTGAATTGTTATTGATAAGTGCATAATTGTTCATATTTATATCTCATGTCTATCTCATATTTAGCCTTGTTTTGCTTATGAAGTGTCACAATGTTGTTCAAAATGGTCTTTATTTTGCTCATTTGATCCATTATGCACAATTCATTATCTTTGAGTAGAAATGAAGGATTTTAGATCATGTTGGATGCATTTGGAGTCAAGGGGATCCAATGTGAAGTTAAGGAGATGGATGCAACACTTCCAAAGGAGCCAAAGAGTGCTGTTTTCAATGGTGTTGATCATATGGACAAATTAAACCAAGGCAAAAGTGGAACAAGTGTCAACAAGCTGAAATTCTCGCATGGATTGGTCACTGTTCTGTTTTCGGGCCATATCTCGGTCTAGAAGTATCCAATTTAAGTGATTCTTGTTCCATTGGAAAGAAGATTCAAAGGGCTACAATTCATATTCAGACATTAAAGCCTAAAAAGGAAGCCACAGGGGTCAAAATTGTCCTTGAAGTTGAAGTTCCAAACTTACAATTCAAAACTGACCACTGTTTGGTTTTTGGACCATATCTCGGCATAAGAATGTCCAAATGAAGTGATTCTTATGCCATGGGAAAGAAGACTCGAAGGGATACAACTTTCATGAAGACCATAGTTCCAAATTCTGATGTTTTGAAGGCCAAAAGATACGGACAAGTACACGGTCGTGTCTATGGCCGTGTATTTTCTGTGCAATTCCAGTGTTCACTGCTGTTTTTGGACACGGCCAGGGACATGGCCATGTCCCTGGCCGTGTCACCTCTGCTGCAACTTTTTATAAACTCCGTTTTTTATCATTTTTACTTGGTTTTGACTCTTGTTAGAACCCTAGACACTCTCTTTTATTCTCCTTCATATTTTTAGGTTAGAATAGACTTAGATTTATGTTTCTTAACACTTTCGAAGCTTGTAATCTTGGATTTGAAGCTTGGATTCCAACATTTCAAGATTCCACCATCCATTTTCAATAGAGAAGTTTTCCTTCCTTTTATCTTTTTTTTTGCAAGATTTATGTTTGTTACTTATGCTTTTGTGTTCTTTATGCTATTTAATCATGAGTAGTTAGTTTTGGACTTGAGTTAGGGTTGTGTTATCTATCTTGATGCTTGATTTGTGATTATTGCAAAAAAGGGGAAGAACTCCAACCTAGGGTTCATGTGTTTGTGAAGGTTTTGTATTTATATCTTGTTAATGTTTGATGTACACATTCATTAGCTTGTTTTGGAGGATTCCTTACCTCAACGAGAGTTGGGTGATGAATCCAAGCCACCCCTTGCGTAGACCCGATTTCTTTCTACGAAAATAGGAGAAATTTGGGGTTTTAGATGCTTAGTGTACTTGATGGACTTGGAATTGATTCACCACGAAAGTGGGGCAATTCCTTGTTCTAATCCTTGTTTATTAATCACGAGAATGATTCGTAGACTAGGATGCTTACGTGCTTTCCCTCTTGATTCCTTGGTTACTTGTTCTCCCTAATCCCTTAGGTTGTTAAAGCATCTAGATGATAATGCTCCCTAGCTTGAGTCCTATTCCTTTATTTCGTGTTTACATCTTGTTAATATGTGTTTGTCTTACTTTGTTTAGTTAGCGTAGCCTCAATCTCGTTATGATTTGTTTAGCTTCTTGTTGATTTCCTTATGCTAGTGCCTAGTTTCTTGTGATTGCATATTGCGTGCCATATCTCCCAATCCCTTGAGGACGACATAACACACCCGAGCTCACATCTTATTTATGCTACACAATCAGTTATGTTTGTCTATGTGAACCAAAACTGTTGGCTAGAGTAATTAGTTGTAATTTAAATTAAAAAAAATCAAGACCTTCTTAATTACTGTTGTGTTAAAAATGTGTTAGACTTCTCATTCAAAAGAACCAAAACTGTTGGCTAGAGTAATTTAGTGTTCTGCACTGTTTTGGTTTTCCGTGTGCATAGTAACATGATAATGTGTGCCTGTCTCTTTTGTGTTGTGTGCACTTTTCACATTCAAGGTGTGTTGTCATGTGATTTTAGGTTGTGTGAACTGTTATGTTTGTCTGTGTGCACAGGTAAGGAATGATGTGTGTCTTGGGTTACATTTAGTTTGTTTTAGTGGTTGTGTTTGTTCATGTTGGTGGTTGGCAGTTAAAAGGCAAGGGATGCACCTCCGAAGGGTTGTTCATCCGAATTGCATAATGATGATGGGGATTTTGTTGACCCTCCGCGGGATTTCGTATGCGGCAAGAACCTTTGTGTGATGCTCCACATACTGATCTTTCTTTGTAATAACTTAGCAGTGAATCATATATTACTTTCCAAAAGACATGTACACTGGCACCTATTTTGTTTTATTTGTTTGGTATTACTAGTAATAAATAACATCTATATATTACATTAAAAAAAAATTACGCACTACCGTGTGTGTAAGTTGTGTGGTTCGAGTTTACTATTGTGGCACACGACATAATATTATGATGCACACAATATTGTAACTGTAACACCCCGTGTTACGGCCCTTAATCCCGAATTAATTATTTAATTAATTCCATTAATAATAATTAAAAAGGATTTAATTTGATTAGAAATCCCTTTAATTAATTAAACGTGGTCCACCACGGATCATGGACCCTTGCCTAAACTAGAGTCATAAGCCTATTAGGAATAAAGAAAGTATACCTTTATGGTAGGGAATATCCCGACCGACATAGCTTCACCACGACCGAGGAGCCTTTGTCTCTTTCTCCTTGTCTTTGCAGGTAACAGGTCGGGCTCCACGAGAAGAACCCGGTCGTAGACCGACCGGAGTTGCCCGAGCGGCGGTGTCGACCACCGAGCGGTAGCCCTTTGGCGAAAGAGCTGACAAAGGACACGTGGCGGCTCTTTACATCGACAGGCAGGGCACCCGGGAGGATGACACGTGGTGGCTACGTGGAGAACATGCCGAACGGCTGGAATCTTGTCCCCGGCATAGCAGCTATAAATACCCACAGTAGCTACAGTGGAAGGGACTTTTGGACGATCGATAGGTTGTTATTAGAGAATCCCGACCGCACTCAGTCGGTACTCAGAGCAGCCAAGTAGATTGTACTTAGGGCCTTTACCGTGATCAATAAAGATTTCACTTGCCTTAATTGGTCTCGTGTTATTTTATATTGCTTACACATAATTAGCAGTATCACTTTACTATTCAGATTATGGTTAGGATTCTCTTTAATTAATTAATATGGTCTACCATGGTCCATGGGCCCTTATCCCTAAAGCCAACCCCTTAGTTCTATAAGGAATAGAATTAGTAAACCCATGCCACTTAGACCATAATTAGGACTCTTAATTATATAAATAGGGACATAGAAGGCACCTAGAACACACACCACAAATAATCCCTCACCACACAAGAAAGTTCCAAGAACTCCCGTAGTAGAAATCAAGAAAGGAGAAATCTTAAAGAAAGACCCTTCATAGCCAAGGAAATTAATTAAGGCTAAGAGGTAACCCATGTCTCAACAAAACCTATTTTCATAGCTATGATTCCCCTCTTAGGATTTCCCCATATTATTGTGTATTGATGATTTGTGATATTATTATTGATGATTGGCGGGGTGATTCCATGGGTGATCTTGATGATGGAAGGTTCTTGATAATTATGGTGTTCTTGATGATTATATGACGTTCTTGATGATTATATGATGTTCTTGGTGATTGTAGGATGTTCTTGATGTTTATGTGATATTCTTACCGAATCTTGATATTAGAAGATGAATTGTGCCCTTGTTGATTTAAAGGTGATTAGAACCCTAGGTTGTATCGTATGGAATATTTCTTGGTATATTGGGTGGGAATTCGCATGATTGGGTGTTTATTATGTTTAGAAAAGCATGATAGGTTATGTGCCATATGTTTCTCGATCTTTGATCCGTTAATTGCCTACGTGTGTTGTCAATTGCGTTTGAAAGTGTCTAAGCATGGTTTCGGGTTCCACAAAGTTTCCCGGGGCGCTTTTGTGATGAAAGAGTCAGTGGGGGGTAGGGGACCCGCCACCTACCCGCGGCCTTCTTGGGCAACGCCGGCAGCTGCCCGCCGGGCACCCGCTGCCCGAAGTTGCTACCGCCGGCGGGTGATCCCTCACCCACCGGCTACCCGCTGGTTTGGACCCCAATTTGGGATTTCGGCTTCCCCGTTTGATGTTCCCCCGACCCCCGTGGTGTCCCAACGGACTCCGTCTATCGTGCCTATGTCTAGTTTGATTTTCGGGTACCGTTCGTAGGTCGTATGAGTCTTATATATTGCATGCTAGTTTAATTGGTATCCCGTTGACCTAGGTGAAAGAAGTATGAACCCCTTAGGAATATTCTTAGTATGTGAAGGATCACGCATAGGTTTTGTTATACGTTTTCTCCCCCTCCCCAATGTGTTAATGTGGGTTGCATGTGCTTGCTGTGTGTTATGTGTGCATGTTACCCCGACTTGGTTGAGATCAATCGGGCTATACGGGCAGTCGGGTGGGCTGAGAACCATACCGGCTGTTAACCAGGCTGGTAGAGACCGGTCAGGTATATAAATATTATATAGGACTAAGATCCACTATACGGGCAGTTGAATGGGTTGAGAACCATCCCAACTGTTAACCAGGCTGGTAGAGACCGGTCAGGTATATAAAGATGATGTATAGGACTGAAGGTCCACATGGGCCTCGGTGATATGACCCACCGACCGGGATGCGCCAGGCGGTATGGGGCCAACAAGCCGAGGAAGGTTGTAGTCCACCGACCTGAGTAATCAGGCGGTGTGTAGGGCTACGACTGGCTGCGATCCACCGAGTGGTGGGACATCGGTATGCAGGACCGTAGTCTCCGAGGATCTTTGCCCACCGACTGAGTTTAGCTCAGCGGTGTGTCGGGCTTGATCCGCTACGGCCCGCCGATTGTGCGCACCAACGGTGTGTAGGGTCGTAAGTCCCCCCTTGTAAAGGGGATCACGGTCCACCGACTGGGCGCGTCAGCGGTGTGTCGGATCGTGGTCCGACGTTGAGTTCGTCAGCGGTTCTCCAGGGTAGGTTGTGATCAACTCCCCTCGTACTGCGGTACTGAGGTAGGGTGCTGCGGGGCCGTGTTAATGCTATAGGCATTAACCCTCATGTTCGGGGCATGCGATTGGTCCCGTGGCGCCATCGATGATTATGTGATATAAATGATGATTGAATGATGATGTGTTTGAATTGAAAAGTGATCTGTGACCTTAGATGCGTATTCCTTATGATGTTATCTCTACTTAACCGTTTATCATTGATTAATGTGCTTGTCCCTATTTGCTGAGTCTATTCCCGGTTTTAAAGCTAGAGTCTCCTAAGCATATATCTTCCTGCTTCAAAATGGTTTTCCTATATCTATATCTATATATATACCTATATTGTATTTCAACGCGTTGGAGTGAGTTACCAGCATCTCTCGCTGAACAGATATATTTGGCTTTCAGGCACAGAGAAGTAGACACTAGAGCGCACTAGAGATTTGGAGCGTAGAGTAGATAGTTTCCCTTTCGGCCTGCGTGCCATGCTCATGTATTTACATTATTGAGGATATTAGTTAGTTAGCCTGTGCACCTGAGCTCTCTAGCTCAGGTGTGGCATAGCACCCCGTACTCTATTATATTATGTTTTGGGATTTAATGAGAATTTACCTTTATTTTATAAGTCTTAAAAGTTTCAAAATTTCGGGGTGTTACAGTAACACTGCCAGCATAAATATGACTCAATAAAAGATTATCAGTGAAGTATATGTTCATTAATTTAAGACATGTACATGCACCTATGTTGTTTTATGTGCTTGGTTTAAGTACTAATAATTAACATTGATATATTTCTTTACAAAATTACGTACTAGTGTGTGTGTAAAGTTATGTGCTTACTGGATTTCTATTGTGGCACACGACATATTATCAAAATGCACAACATATCCTCAAACTTGGCACACGTGATTTAAAGGCATGGCTTACGATTTCGTAAACCCAATAGCCTATATAATATTTTTTTGTGTTTTTGTGTTCTGAGTTACGTGAGGGTTTTGCATCACTCCAATGCCTGCTGATGTTATCACATCTGTGCTTGTTTTTATGGTTATTTTGAATCATCTCAGCATTTAAGTTCTTTAATTTTGCTTATTTAATACATATTTTCCTTGCTATTATCATTTAATTATGGTTCACACTTGTTTTGAATGCTTTACGGTGTTTGTTAGTGTTTTTGAACCATTGTAGGTCAATTCTATGAGCAAGGGAAGTTCAAGGATGAGTTTGGAGCAATTTTGGACGAGTTTGGAGCCCAGTGGACTTGACGCGTCGAGCCAAAGGCTCGACGCGTCGAAAATTTCCAGTAGCATCAGAAATCGAGACCATCAGGTCTCGACGCGTCGAGCGAGGCGTGAAAGCTTAATACAGTAAGGGCGTTGGCTTCAGCACTACAATTCATATTCCAAAGCCCAATTCAACTTCAAGTTTCCAAAGTCCAATTCAACTTCAAGTTTCCAAATCCCAATTCAACTTCAATTTTAAATTAAATAAGGCAAATTCTTTATTTAAATATAGGAATTATAATTTGAGTCCAATTTTGTACAAGATTCCTATTTCATCTCAACTTTGTACCCACTATAAAATCCCCCCTTCCTCAACCCTAAACGGACCGAGAGATTTTTTAGAGTTCTTTGTAGACAAGAAAGAGAGAAATCAAGAGGCTCAAGTCGTCTTTGGAAGCAAGGAGGAAGCCAGGGAGATTTGGGAGAATCGCTTGGTTAATTCTTGAACTCTTCTGATGATTTGTAATCCTTTATTCATATTTGCTATGTATAATTTAGCCATGCTCGGCTAAATTCCTTAAGGATTTTTGGGTGAATTTGTTTATAAACCTATGTGCCTAGTTCGTTAATTTCTTAATATATTTATGTTTGGTTTTATGATTTGTGTTGCAATCTTGTTTTAATCTGTTGTTGTTGGTAGTTAAAGGCCTAAATTACTAGCTTCACAGTCATGTTTGTGTCACCAATGGGAGTTGGGGCATAAATTAGGGCACACACGATTGCACCTAATGGTTGGTCCTTGGGAAATGGGAACTTATTAGGGGAAGTTTATTCTAGATTATTGCTCATCGGGAGATGGTAGTAATTAGGAATAATTGAATGCTGATCTTTGATCTTATTGGGTGTTTAAGCCATGGGAGTGGAAATTCACTAGGAATAGAGATTACGGGAGTAATTCGATTCCACTTTGCATTCCCACACAAATCTTAATTCCAAACCAAATATTACAAACGTTAATTGGCACTAGGTGATTAAACATTGTGATCCCAAGAATCCTATTTTGCTCTATTGTCTACAAAACCTTGCTACTTATTTTATTCTGCTTGTTATTTTATGCAATCAATCAACCTTCAAGTTTTGTTCGGACTAGTTTCATATGAGTAACCTAGTAGCTAATGATTAGTAGCCCACCTCTCTGTGGTTCGACAACCCGAATACTCCGGGTATTATTTGTTTGCCCCAAATTACAGCAATCACCTGCAATTCTATGATGTTGTTCGCAAACTTTCTTCATAATATTTTCTCACCTCATCCTTGTTTGGATAGGATTTCCTACCATAATTATACTCCTTCTTCAATTCTATGTTTGTTAATTAGAATCCTTCCATAATTATAATATGTCTCAAATGTCTAATTTGCCCTCCCTTATTATCTTCAGGCGTGATTCCAAGCATTTTTTTTAAACAATATCTCAGCCATTAAATCTCTAGGATTGGATGGATATGATTTGTCATGGATTGGATGGATATGATTTGTCATCATATAGTACTCTATATATTATTGCCATCATGTGAATTCAACTATATATATATATATATATATATATATATATATATATATATATATATATATATATATATATATATATATATATATATATATATATATATTAAAATTTCATATTTAATGCATGGACAATGACTTTTTTAATTTTTTTTATTTTTTTCCTTATTTTTAATTCCATTATTTAAAAGCGGGGGAGCAAAAGAGTAATGGGTTTTGTAACTATTAGAAGATTTTATTTCTAATAATAATAGGATACCAAAAAAATAGACAAATGAACATGATATTGAGTATCAAAACTCATAATAAAGTGCAAAAGTTCCAACCAAACACATCCTAAGGGCTCGTTTGGTTCGCGGAAAATATTTTAAGGGAAATGGAATTGGAATTTCATGGAAAAACAATTACTAGGAAGATGAATTTCATTGTTTGGTTGGTGGAAAAAGAATTACTGGGAATACTAATTCTATTGTTTGGTTGGATTTGGAATTGTAAGGAATAATGAGTATAAAGACCTATATGCCCCTACAAATTAATAAAAGTAATATAATTAAAAAAAAGGGTAAAATAGGCAATCTATTCACTTTTTCTTCCCATCTTCCATGAAAAACAAAATCCTTGGTCTAACCAAGGATTTTATTTTCCTCAAATTTAAGGAATTCATTTTCCAATAGAAAATGAATTCCATGAACCAAACACTAGAAAATAACATTTTCCTTCACTTTAAAGAAAATGTTTTCCTTTGAAAAACATTTTCCATGTACCAAACATCCCCTAAAATTCCTTCAACTTTTGCTATTTATTTATGATTTTATTTCTTTAACAACTCTTGTGCTATTAAATAATGTTAATAATATATTTGATGGAATATTTCTCCGTACAGGTGCTACATAAAGAATTTTCTTTTTGTCTATCTTTCACTTTAAGTCTTGCCAACATATTATAGTATAAGAATTACGGAGTATTTTATTAACTAGTCCAACAGTTTTGAAAGTGACATATTATGGTACACGTAACTAAATGAGGTTCAATTTACCTATTGTGACAGAAGTTTGTATGATGATATTATATATCCTAAATTTAAAATATTTTAAATGATATATTTTTATCTACTTAACTTTTTACTAAAATAAAATATTTTTTTTAAGTCAAAAGACCAACTTTAATAATAAAATATTTTTATGTTACAAATTTACAATTACGAACTCAATAAACCATATAAAGAGAAAAAAGGTCAAATACACTTTTGAACTTTACACGAAAGTGTAATTAAGTCCTTAAACTTAAAAAAAAAGTTGAATTAATTAAACACTCAAACTTATCATTTTGGTGCATTTAAACCCAATAGCCGGTTATCCACCTAGGATAACTGGTCATTAGGGTTATGGTGAACGGCAAACAGTTGCAATCGCCAATACGATTGGAGAAGGCGACCGGAATGACGCCTTCTCCAGTGGAGAAGGCAGGCGACTAGACGGTCGCCTCCTCCAACTGGAGATGGCTCCCAATTACCTTTTCCAGTGGAGAAGATGACCGATTCGTCATGATGTGCGTTTTTATTTTTCTGTCAAATTTCGGCGGTTGGGGGTGGTATACGGTGGACAACGGTGATCAATAGTGGTCATCATTGGTCCAATAACTTGTTAGTTAACGGTAAATAGACATTATTTGATTCATTTTGACAAGTTGAAGTGTTTAATAACACCCTTTTAAAGTTCAGAGACTTAATTACAATTTCGTGTAAAGTTTATGAATTTATTTGATAGTCTAAAATAAATAATCACAAATCATATTACAAGCACAAGCATAATAATAGTCTAATAATACTTGAAAACATGTAGCACTAAAATATTTGGACAAATATAATTTGTTGTATCGTTAGCTCTAATCATATTTATAATTTGCTGCATGCGCTTCGAATATATTAAACTTCTTTTTATTTCTAAGAGAACATATAAGATTGTTCCTTAAGCCAAGATTCTAACAGCTGGTTTGGTTCGTTGAAAAATATTTGAAGGAAAGTACAATTGAAATTCCATAGAAAATAAATTTCAAGAAAATAGATTCCATTGTTTGGTTGGTGAAAAAGAAATTAATGAGAATATGAATTTCATTGTTTGGTTGAGTTTGGAATTGTAAGGAATAATGTGTATAATGACAAATATAACGCTATACAATAATAATAATATAATAATAAAAGTAATTAATAAAGAATGATAAGGGTAAAATTGTCATATTAATTTTCCGTGAAAAACCTTTTCCATGGAAAACAAAATACCTAAGATGAGCAGCTAGGAATTTGTTTTTCTCATTCTCAAGGAAAACTTTTTTCAATAGAAAATGTTTTCCATCCAACCAAACAAAATAAAACATCATTTTACTTCACTTTTAAGAAAATATTTTTCATCCAACCAAACACCCCTTAGAGGTATTTATTAAGTACCTTTATTTTATGTTCCATACTTTTGTTTATTCCTTAGATTTTCCGAATTGAATGTGATTTGTCTGACAGTGCCAATCAATCAACCAGCTAAAAGTGAGATGCCACCCACCTTCAAACTATTTGTTTAAGAGTTTGTCTTTTTTAAGTTATAGCATAAATAATCTTTAGATTAAAAATAATAATCAAATAAATCACTAAATTTGTTGAGTTTGTATAATTAAATCATTAAATTAAAAGTATATGCAATTATTCCACTGAACAAGCAAAAAAAAAAAAATGTGCAATTCGTATTTTTTATAGATTGCCATAACGTTTCAAATATTGATTGCTTAATTGTTGCTTACGTAAAAATATGAATTATTTTTCAAGATGACATAAACAAAAAAAATATATATATAGAATTTTTTTTAAAAGAACCAATTCTAATTATGCCTCCTTTATTATACAATTACATTAAGGAGGAAGCAACCATCGTTGCCTCCATAGTGAAGAAAAGGAAGGGGAAGGGGAAAGCAATGACTATGGCTACCACCCCTTCCTTTTAAAGGGCTCTCTCCATTTCTAGAGAGGAGCAGCCATGACAACTACTTCCTTAGTGTCCCACAAAGGAAACATCCACCATGGTTAGTTTATTACTCTTAACGAAAAAAACACTATAATATGAAATAAGACATTCACATATTGTAACGGACAATAATGTATGTCTCTTATAAAATAAATGTATATGTTAGAGACACGTAAAATAGTGACTTTATGCATCTGTTATAAAAAGACATGTATGTTTTTCAAACCTAACAAATTGAATAATATGTACTTAATTAGAGCAACAACATCAGTGATTTTGGGAGTTTTTTCAGATGTAAAAACTGGGTTAGGGTTTTTAGACAGTTGGGGGGGGGGGGAGGGGGGGGGGGTGTGGCTTTTTGCTTGTTTTTTGTCTCTTGCAAGAGGTGGTTTTTTAAGGAAAAAAAAAAACAAGTGTGAGTTCACGCTTACACCCAGCGGACGTGTTTAGTTAATGCACTCGATAGACGCTTTAGAGTGACTGCTAGTTAGTAATCACTCTAAATTAATAAATCTTAAAAGAAAATTGGTTGTTGCATAGCAACTATCAGCTTCTTGTTTTTTTTTAAACATTTTTAATTTAATTTTTATAACATAATTATAAAAAAAAAAAAAAAACTGCTGCTATTTTAAAAAAAAAATTAAAATTTAATATTGTTATTAAATTTATAATTATTAATTAAATTAAAATTTGACATGTTTAATTTAAATATATAAATAATAATTATAATTACAATTATGATATTTAGAATGATAATAAATAAAGAAATAATTAAAATATAGTTTGTGTAAATTGGTGGGTCCATAAAAATGAAAAAGAAACTTAAAATTATTGGGAAGAAAGGGGTCGTTGCTCTTACAAAATAAAATAAAGTATCTACTGGATAATATATATATATATATATATATATATATATATATATATATATATATATATATATATATATATATATATATGTTTTCCATACGAGAGAGGTTTGAATTTTCGACCTATCTTAAGGGACAAGAATGCCTGCACGACCACTCACGTTAACCAAAATATTGAGAACACATTATAATATATATGTTTGCATATAATATCTAATAAAAAAAATATAAGAAATGTCTACAAAAATTTTCATCGCAAAGTAACAAAGAAATTACAATAGCAGCCAACAACCAAGTTGGAGAGTTTAAAGGCAATAAAGGAGTCACCAGCTAGTCACGATGCTGATATTGATTAGGGGTCTGATAGTGTGTACAGGTCCTAATGAATATGGAAGAAAATATCACGTATCATATCTTGGAGGTCACATCAGTGGTTAATATTCTTTTTTCCTTGTATATAGTTTGTGGTTTACCTTTTATGTAGCTTACCTTAAATATTTCTTCTTGTATTTATTTTGCTATTGTCAGTAATGAACGGTAACATTTTCCCTTCCTTCTCTTCTCACCTTACCGCTTGCAGTTTTCAAACAATTACGCCATTTTCATCATGGCATCAGGGCTAGGTGACGACAAGGCGAAAGAGGTTACACCAAAGACATCCAATGAAGGTGGCGAAGAAATAGAAAAGGTCCAACATGGTAAGGCAACATCAAATGCATAAGAAGTTTTGGCCAGTTGCATAGATGTGATGTTGCCTTATTTTTTACACACTTCAGATGCTCCCGGACACATCCATGTCATCGAACTCCTCCGTGATGGCAACTACGAGGAGTGGGTAAACGATATGCGTGATACGTTGTTCGCTAAAAACAAGATGAGATTCGTTGATGGATCCATACCTATGCCGACACCCGATTCATCATTTTTACAACAATGGATGCGTTGTAATGCTATGGTGAAAGGTTGGTTAAAAAATGCTATAGACAGGGACACAATGAATAGCGTGAGATACGCTAATACTGCCAGGGACATTTAGGTTGATTTAGAAGAAAGATTTGGAAAGAGAATTGCGCCGAGAGCCTTTGAGATAAGGCGAGCAATTGTAATACATACATTACTATATATATATATATACATACATATATATATATATATATATATATATATATATATATATATATATATATATATATATATATATATATATATATATATATATATATATATATATAGAATTACATTCAAGTAAAAACGCTTCTTAAAATAAAAACCTGTGGACATGTTTGGGCCGTTGGATGGTTTGATCGGACGGTTTTGATGCTAGCGTGTGGCTCATGAGTTTTTACGTTAACTTTAGTTGTTTTTATGATAAGGGGGGTCTTTTTGGTATTTTGCTTATTGTTGTAACCTAGTCAAACTACATTACGTTATCTTCAGTTGTGTCCACATTCACGCGCACGGTTCTGTCTTCTCGTCTGTCCGTGTCGCTCTCTCTCTCCGTGCGGTGGAATCTTCCGTGAGTCGCGTCTTCTTCGCTCCTTCGTCAATTAGTTTTCAGTTTCACGTAGCCATAGTAGTGGGTGGGGATTGCGCTTCACTGAAGAGGAGGGGACCACCGGTCGAAGCTGTCGGTGGAGGTACGTTCTCATTTTTTTTTTTTGGTCGGTTGTGGTGTTTTGGGCGTTTTTTGTGTTGTTTGGTGTTGGGTTGCGTGTTTGGTAGCATCATATGGGGTTGTGGGGTGGTGGCAGTCTGATTGCCGGTTTGGCGAAGTTAAGGCTTTTTATTTGGAGTTTTTTGTGCCTCTATTAGATGTAGTAATTGCCAATAGAGTTGTGTTGTGATGCATAGATAATGTTGTTTTCATCAATTTTTTTGATATTTTTGATGCTCACATTGTGCGATGAATCATCCACAATACCTCCATAGTTGATGATTTCTAGGGTATTTGCGCAGTACTGTTATATTAAACATGTGTTCTTTGTCTTTCTCTGCTTTGTTTTCACATGGGTTGTTGAAATGCATTGGGGTTGTGGGGGTGGGTGGGTTTGCTGTGGTGGGGGACTGTGGGGTGGTGGGGTTGCTGTAGTTTATATTTTGTAGTTTATTTTAATTTATTTTGTTTAATATTTAAGTAGTTAGTTTTAATTATTAGTTTAATTTTGCAAATCTAGTAGGCATGTTTCATTATTTTTTATTAAAATTATAATTGTCTGGTCTTGTGTATTTTGGACTGTGTGCGCAGTAATGGTTGAGTGGGTGCGTTGTGGTCTCATGTTTGTGTGTGTCTGGTTATGAGTTAATATAAGTGGGTGGTGTTGTTGTTCTATTTTCCAGGTAAGAAGCTCCAGGCGGTGCGGTGTGCTCGTCCTTTGAGAGCATAATGTGCATCGTTCGGCTAACTTTTCTCGTGCGTATCAATCGATATCGGTCCCTCCTTCGGCCGTGTAGTCATATTTGTTATTTAGTTTGTTGTTTTTTTTTTAATTTTTGTGTGAGTTGCACACAAGAAATGCAAATTGTGGTCACTTTTAGTTTTTGGCATGTATAAACATGTGGCATCCCTTGCGTTTAGTTATGCTTGCATCATGTTATGGCCATATTATTTTTTTATGATTTTATAGCGGTGCCAACGCTGCCTTTAATTTATGCTAACTCTTATTTGTAGATTCGGTATGGTTGTTGTGAGTGTTGTGGTAGTTTGTAAAGTCTATATTTGTGGGAATATATATTTTGTTGCTGTGTGCATCGATGTGTGTTGTTGCGTGCGTCGGTGCGAATATATATTTAGTTACTCGTGGTCAGGAATTTCGGACCCATCCTCATGGCCATTGTTGTTGTGTTAGGGTCGAGCTTGTGTACACCACTGTGTTCTATTGTGTGCACTGATTTTACACTACGATTTTGTCCTCCGTAGTGGATGCGCACACGTGTTTCGCTGTGTCTTTGGTTAGTTGGTGTACGATTTTAACACACCAGGTTTCAATGTTGAGGGTGTGGCTATGTGTGCCCGTATATATTGTTCAGTGTGCGCGTTGTATGTACTCATTATATTCGGTTCACCTATTGTTATTACAAAAACGGTTGCTTCATATTGGTAATCAATTACTGTGGCTAAAATTAACCTAAATGGTGGCTAAAATTAAGCTAAATGGAATTGTTCACTGTTTGGAGAATGAACTTACTTTGAAGTTCGTCTAATGCGGTGTGTTGTTACGCTTTTTCATGAATTTGGGGCACATGTTCACGTTCATTGCTGTGGTGTTAGTGTCCAGCGTGTGTGCACGTCTGTGTTCTATTTGTGCGCAGGTGTTGAACTGGGTTTTTATACTCCACGATGCGTGCGCATACGTGTTTTCCTTTGTGCGTGGGTTAGTCGCTGTTTATTTTTTTAAACCATGTGTCAGTAGTGTCGGCTCTGCTAGGTGACTCTGTGTGCATGTATATATGGTACTGTGTGTGTGTGGTATGGTCTAATTTTTTTTATTAGACGTAGTGTTATTAATAAAGAGTTTACTTGATATAAAATAATCAAATACGGTCATAATTGAAATCTAAATGACATTGTTCACTAATTTTGGAATAAACTTATTCTAAACTTCGTTTGATGCAAGTTTGTCTGGACAGGTGCGACTGTTGTGGCCTGGGAGGTCGCATATATTGCATGTCCTTTTTTTTCTGTTGTTTCTTTGTGGTGGCTTTCTCTTTATTGCTTTTGAGTCTCTTCTCACTTCCTTTATTTTTTGCGACTCCAGGATTTCGCACCATCGTCTCCTATTTCTATTTCACATTGTGTTACATTGTCGTCACAGTGTTCTTCACCTATTTAACACATAAAGAATACATGTTAGAGGTGTGATCCAATCCTAAATGCTGTGCAGTAACATGATTTTTTTAGTGTGGTCGTTTGTTGTTTTGCACCCGTATGGTGACATATAAATGTGTGCGTGCTGGACTGGTACTCTGTGCACGGGGTGCTAATTAAATTATTCTACGACAATCCACTGCCCTACGTGGCTGTGTTGTTTATCACTTTTATTGGGTGTTTCTAATGTGAGTACGCTAGAGTTATACTGCGTGCATGGGTATCATCGTGTGTGTGCATCACTTTATTTCTTCGTTCATACAACAAATTGTTTGCCCTAATCTGTTTGCATGGTTCTTTAACAAAACAAAGATGCATGGTCGCTTAACAAAACAAAGCTGGCATTGGTTTTCCATTTAATATGGTTTTTCGGTACTGTAATCTGTTTGGCCGTTTATTTCGGTTTGATTGCGGTCTGAAGTGTGTGCGTCATGGTGTCTACTGGTGTGCGCGCCTGGGCGCTGGTGTGTTTTCCGTCTCACAACACAGTGTTCATCCCTTTTCTGGGTATTAGGGTTTTCAAGTGATCTTCAACGCATACATGTCTAGTAATTCATTATTCCCCAATTCACCCAATAATAACCCACACTCATATGTATACAGATGCACATACATTACTATGATTCATCACATGTTGTCCGTACATTATCATAATGAAATGGGATGATTACCTGGTATTAATCGCGATGAATTCTCCATGCTGGCGTCAATGTGTTTTTGCGTTGTTGCTTCGCCGAAAAGTTGTGTATCTTGTCTGGTTGCCGTAGGGGTAGAATGTCGTGGGTGTCTGAGGGTTTGCGTGTTGTTGATCTTGTGTAATCCTAGTGTAATCACTCCCCTTTAATTTAGGTATAAAAAAATTAGAATTTCCTTCATACCATAATTAGGAAACCTGCAATTCTCTTAAATGCCCTTATTATCATATATAACGTTCCAGCCGTGTATTTTTTTCTCATTTAATCCAAGCCATTAATCTAATATAATCTTATGGTCCTTATTTGTCCACAGGTTTGTATTTTAAGAGGGTTTGCATGTGAATGTAACCCTATATATATATATATATATATATATATATATATATATATATATATATATATATATATATATATATATATATATATATATATATATATATAGAGAGAGAGAGAGAGAGAGAGAGAGATAATTTTTAATATTAAGTTAGTATATATTCTATTTTATACCTAATATATTTTTATATTTACAATATAACCCAAATATATCATATTCAACTATAAATATTGATGTTCTCAAAAAAAAAGAATTACTTTCTCAACCTACTGAAACACAAAGAACCACCAATAATGCCTCCACTAAAACTTGAACTCACAACCTTCCAAATAAAAGTCCAATTCGAGTACCATTGAACCACATAATCTTGGTGTATTAGGTATATTTCTTAAATTATTTTTTAATGAGCAAATACCAATTTTGGTTCCACGAGTATTAGCAAAATGACAGTTTTGGTCCACATGTTTAATTCCTACCAATTTTCATCCACGACTATTGTTTTAGTACCAATTTTCATCCACAACTATTATTTTAGTGTCAAAATTCATCACGCCGGTCACCCCTTCGTTTAAGACATGCCGGAATATGAAATTATTAGGGGTAGTTTCGTGCTTTTCAAATTAGGATTCATATTTGAGCATGAATAAAGGGATTTAAGCCCTAAGATCTATCCCAATTCGCAGTTTTCCTCCTCAAATTAATGTAGGATGAGGAGGAGAACTGCAAATTGGGATCAATCTTTGGGCTTAAATTCATTTATTTATGCTAAAATTGGAATATTAAGTTGAAAAGGACAAAAATGCCCTTAAAATTTTTAGATTTCGGGATATTTTAAATAAATGGGTGACCGATGTGATGAATTTTGGTACTAAAATAATAGTCGTGGATTAAAATTGGTACAAAAACAATAGTTGTAGATGAAAATTGGTAGGAATTAAACATGTGGACTAAAACCGTCATTCTACTAATACTCATGAGACTAAAATTGATATTTGCACTTATTTTTTCTTAAATTATTTATAAATGCTTATTAAAGTTTTTAAAAAGACTTAACATGTATGCTTTAAAATAGGCTCAAAGCAAGATTTACTTTGAAGTCCTTTTAATGGCCTACATACTAAAATATGGGCAAATTATTGGCTAAACATGCCTTTAAAAAGGAGGCCAGACCAATTGTAGACTTAAGCTTGAGCCTAACAAAAAATCTACCGACTTAAGCCCAGACTTTAAATTTTCGTAACAGGTTCATGTCTAATTTTCTAAAACTTGGCTCGACTCGACCTATTTCCATCCCTAAATATCACGAGATTTTATAAAAATTTAAATTGTATGTCCTCGGAATTCCTAGTCCAATACACTCCTCCTAACTCATAAGACAATTCCCCTATATAATCATTCAGGAGCTCGCTTCCTGGAATGTATTCAATCAATATTTTTATATACTTTTAAAGTACTGGATTTTAAATGACTTTCGTAGACTCTTTCCAAACATTTACATAATCTTTTAAACTTTCATAAACTTTGTACGACTCCATAAAATTCTGAATGACAAACACTTATAAATTTTTAACAACATTTTCATATTAAAAAGTCAACGAAAATATATAAAATTTTAAATTGAATAAATCCAAACATTACATAACTTCTATAGGATTTGATGAATACACTCTTACACCCAAATTTAAAACTATTTTGGCTGAAAAAGTAATTATAAACAAATACTACATTGTAATAGAGTCAGTAGTTAATAAAGGACATATGATTATATAAAATAAAAAATAATTACAATAGTGCTGCGAATAGCAATTAATAATAAATATATGATATATGATTACATAAAATAAAATACTTAATTATATTTAAAATTTTATTATTGTTGCAAACAATAATTAGAGTTTGTTGCGATTAGCAATAACATAATTTTTTGTTGGGAACAACAACAAAATTCTTACGGCTGTTCGCAACAAAAAAAATTACTTTGAACAGCAACAACATGTTATTGTTCGTAACATTTTTTTTTTGTTTTTCTTTTTGTTGTTCACAACAGCAAATTTTGCTGCGAACCGCAACAAAATTTTGTTATTCACAACAAAAGTTTCAAATATAAATTTGTAAATAAATGTGTAAAAATAAAAAGAAAAATAAAAAGTATATGAATATATACGAAAGTTATGAATTGAAAAATTTGGGGTTGGAAGGTAGGATTTTAACTATTTATATTTGTGAAGAAAAAACTTATAAAAATCTTATCCTATCCTATCCTATCCTATATATAATAAAGTCATATGGTCTTGTGAAAATTAAATGGTGATAATCAACATTTAATTTTCACAAGACCATAATAATATTGTTAATTATAATAACAATAACAATAATAATAATAATAATTGCAATAATAATAATGATAATAATTTTCACTCACAGTTTCTAATATATATATATATATATATATATATATATATATATATATATATATATATATATATATATATATATATATATATATAAATATATATATAAAAGAATATTTAATTATGGTTATATTATTATTGTGTGTCTCACGGCCATTATATACTAACAAAACTTGAAATGAAACTAATAATAATAATAATAATATAAGTGGTAAAAATAATATTTAAAAGTAATTAAGTGTTAATAATAATAGTAAGAATATTAACGTAAGAATTATAACATAGAATAAATCGTAATAATTAATAACTATAGTCTAAGATTAAATTTGGAATTGTCAGGAAAGATAAGCGACCTTAGGTGAAATGAATTTTTTATCGATTTAAATATTCTTAATATATTACAACAATTTCATTCCGTGCATCGCACGGGTGAAAATACTAGTATGATATATAAATCTATAAAAATTACTCGGTAATAAGTTTTTGAATACTGTTTTCAACAATAAAAATAAGTTTTTTGAATATTAGTAGACTTTGACTTTCTAAAAGTTTGAATCGAATACTAATATATTTTTTAAAAGTTTGAATTGAATACTGACTAAAATTTTAAAAAATCTTTAAAAATTGAGATATCGAATACTACCAACTTTTAAAGTGGTTTAAAGTATTTTAAAGTTGATAAAACTCCTTCTTCAAAAAAAAAGTTGATAAAACTCTTGATTGAATACATTCCTTTTTAATCTCTACTCGCCGATTATCTATATATGCCCGCACACATTCATCGATAAACCCAATCTTTCAGTTCATATACCGATAGAGACAGAGTGAGAGAGAGAGAGAGAGAGAGAGAGAGAGAGAGAGAATCTGAATATGGAGCAGAAGCAATCCAAGTACGAGCAATTCAAGGGCCAGCCTCGCCTCCCGCAATTCGCGGTGCCAAAGCGCTACGACATTCGGCTGAAGCCGGACCTAGTCGCCTGCAAATTCGCCGGCTCCGTTGACATCTCCGTGGACGTCGTCTCCGACACCAAGTTCCTAGTACTCAATGCCGCGGAGCTTACTGTCGATTCCAAGTCCGTCGTCTTCAAAGCCAACAACAAGGTCCACATATAGGCTTTGACATCTTGAATAAATTAAAAGATCATTGGTTTTACTTAATTTACTTTTTTTTTTTTTTTTATCCAGTAAAATTGAGTGAATACTTATTGAAATTTGTTGATTTTGTGGATCTTGTTGTCTGTGTGTGAATAGGTATTGGAGGCAGTGGAGGTGGAGTTGCTGGCGGAGGATGAGATAATGGTGGCAGAGTTCGGGGAGGCTTTGCCTACTGGTTTGGGAGTTTTGAGTATTGCAGCCTTTGAAGGAACCCTAAATGACAGGATGAAAGGGTTTTACAGAAGGTACCGGCTTAAGTTCTTCAAATTTTTAAGTAATTATGCGATAAATTAATGCATGATTGGGCATTGTGATAGGTCATTTATCTTTGTTTATTATCTTCTTATTTTGGTTGGTATTTCCATAGCATTTGTGGGTCTATTTATATTTTATTCTAGCCTCTTAGGGTAATTTGTCAAATAATCAGTCTCTGTACTGTAGAAGAACACAATTTTTTATGCTATGCAGCCATTCATTTTTTTTTTTTTTTTTTCCAAATTGAGGAATGAGATGACAATATATAATATCCCATAATACTGTGGTTTGTTGCTTAGTGCTCTCTTAAACTTAGAAGAAGGTTAAGGCTAAACTTCTGCATTATTTTCTTTGTATATGGGACTAGTCTGCTTTTGTTGATATTGAGTGCTCTAGCATATAATAGTTTGTATGGATTATTTATAACTTCGGTTGAGTCTATGCAGTACCTATCTGCACAATGGGGAGAAGAAGAATATGGCTGTTACACAATTTGAGCCAGCTGATGCAAGGCGATGCTTTCCATGTTGGGATGAACCTTCTTTTAAGGTATTTTATGTAATCTATTGAAAATTACTGAACAGTCAAACTGCTATTCTGCCGAGTGGGTTCAGTGTTTGATTGATTTTATAGAACTCTCCTTTTAGCAAGTATGCGGTATTTCTAGCTATTTTATAGGTTACGTTCAGCCTATGCACCATCAAGAGCTTGCCTTTTTGCACTTATCTAGTAAGTTTAAGGATAAGTTGTTTGAAAATTACTGAAACCTAAAACTTGCTAGTCTGCAACAGGATTCTGCATTTAATTCATTCAATAGAACTCTTTCTTCTATTGACAAGTAGACTGTTTTGCTAGCTATTTATATGTTTACGTTTTATATTTGCATCATCAAGAGGTTTTCCTTCTTCATTTATTTAGTGAGTGTGAGGTCAATTTGTTTTAAGCAATGATCTACTTGTCTTTATTAAAACTTTTTGTGCACCTGCCTTCACTAGGTACTCTATTTTTTGCTCTGAATACTATTTTAAGTTACCTATGTATTATGTTGCTTAATAATATATCAAAGAAAGAATTTTGACTCTTTTCTGCCTTTGGTGTTGATATCTTGTCAGGCCACGTTCAAGATGACATTAGAAGTACCATCTGAACTAGTAGCTCTTTCTAACATGCCAGTTATTGAAGACAAATCGAATGGGGATACGAAAATAGTTTGTTATCAAGAATCTCCAATCATGTCCACATACTTGGTGGCAATTGTTGTTGGCTTATTTGATTATGTTGAAGATCATACACCTGATGGTATATTTGTAATCATAACTGATCTTTTGCCTAATCTTTCTGTTCCATAAACAAATCTGTAGTACCCTTACAAAAATGTTTTAACTTTCTGCAGGGATTACTGTTAGGGTATACTGCCAAGTTGGCAAAGCAAATCAAGGAAAGTTTGCTTTAGATGTTGCTGTAAAAACACTGGGAATTTATAAAGAGTAAGTTGAACTTCAATTGGCTGTTTAATTTTTTTGTTGAACTTCAATTTAATGCAATAGTAATAAAATAAGACTTCCTAAATAATCATGGCCCCAGCATGTATCACGTCCCCACTTACAAAATTTCTGAAATGGATAGTCGGGGATCTTCTTTGTATTTGTAACATGATGGTTCAACCAAGGAAAGCTTTCAATATTTGGTGTGAAGAATTGAGAACATTTGTGGTTGTGCATGCGTTCCATGCAATAATACTTTCCGTTAGCTGGAAGTATTGCATTTCTCAACAAATGCTCTCTATGTTTCATTTTGAGTCATGTTTACTATTTGAAGGTCAAATCAATTGTTTTTTATTTACTTATTTTCTCTTTCTTACAATTTTAAAATTCAACATTTTGTGTTTGATAAAACTTTTAATGTTGTTTCTAAACATTTATGCATTGACACTAAATTAATTAATATAAAAAATTTGTAAACAAGTTGAGTCAACAGACCACCCTCTTTAATTGAATTGGACACATAAAATGGCATGGAATATTGGAAGTGTGTTTCTAATTGCCTTTAAAAATCTTGCAGGTATTTTGAAGTGCCATATTCCCTACCTAAATTAGACATGATAGCAATTCCTGACTTTGCTGCCGGGGCCATGGAGAATTATGGTCTTGTTACGTATAGAGAAACAGCTTTGCTTTATGATGATAAGCACTCTGCTGCCGCAAACAAGCAAAGAGTAATGTTGATCTCCTGGCATTTGCCTTGCTATTATTCTGTTGATGGGAGCTGTAGTATAGTGGACCCATCTAAGAAGATTATCAGTCTATCTCATCATTGCAGCATCTATTATAGATGAATAATAATGTTTGTTTTTATGGCTTTAGGTTGCAACTGTAGTAGCTCATGAACTTGCACACCAATGGTTTGGCAATCTTGTGACAATGGAATGGTGGACCCATCTATGGCTGAATGAGGGGTTTGCAACATGGGTATGCTGTTTGATTCAATGTGCATGCTTTGATTTGTGGACTGTAGTTTGTCTACTATTGGTGCCTTGGTGGTTATTCTGTCTGTTTGTATCAGGTGAGCTACTTGGCTGCTGATAGCTTGTTCCCAGAATGGTCTATTTGGACTCAATTTCTCGATGAAAGCACAGTGGGGCTTCGACTTGATGGGCTTGCAGAATCACACCCCATTGAGGTAAAAAGGGTTATTAATGTTTGTTCCTAATTTCTACATTTATGTGAGCATATCAATGTGTTAAGTATCATAAATTATTTTCTTTTCAGGTTGACATCAACCATGCTAGTGAAATTGATGAAATTTTTGATGCAATCAGCTATAGAAAGGGTGCATCTTTGATTCGGATGTTACAAAGTTATCTTGGTGCTGAACGTTTTCAGGTTTGCCATTGTTTCAATGTGCTTCTTCAATATATTTCTTGAGAAATATACTTCACATTTTCTATATTTGTTATGGTATAATAAATGGATTCTCTACTTTCAACCTGTAATTAAGAAAATCAACTATTAAGTGGTTGAAATATATATTATACCTTCTTTACTGAAGAAGAGTTGAAATATATAATTTTAAATTCTTTGGGGAAGAATTCTACATGATATGAGTTAATAGGAACTTCAAAAATCTTCCCACCCTCTTTCCCCTTCCACCAGTACATCTCTTTTGATGATGGAAATGCCAACACATCGTAACATATGAATGTGATTTCCTTTATCTTCCTATTCTTGTAGTTGTGCAGCCTTTGTTAATTGCCATGTGACAACTTATGGATTTTACTTTTTCTTTCTCAAATCTAGCGCGGACTTGCTTCATACATTAAAAAATATGCCTGCTCAAATGCAAAGACAGAAGATTTATGGTCTGTCCTCCAGGAAGTGTCTGGTGAACCAGTGAACAGCCTAATGAATTCCTGGACAAAGCAAATGGGTTATCCAGTAGTCTCTGTCAAGATAAATGACCATAAGTTGGAATTTGAGCAGGTTTTTCTCTTACTAGAATATACAATTTTTATTGAGATCTTCATACTACATATTATTTCTTGTCTTGTTTTATGTGTGAATTTTTTGGAACTTTAATGGAGTATCTATTTCATTTTATGGCAGTCACAATTTCTGTTGAGTGGTACCCATAGAGATGGGCAGTGGATAGTTCCAGTAACACTCTGCTGTAGCTCATATGATGCTCAAAAGAATTTCCTGCTGCAGACGAAGTCAGAAGTTGTTGATATAAATGAATTATTTAGCTCACAGTCAAAAAGTGATTCCTGGATAAAAGTTAATGTGGAGCAGACAGGATTTTATCGGGTGAAATATGATGAAAACCTTTCAGTAAGACTTAGACATGCAATAGAGAACAAGTTCTTGTCAACAAATGATAGATATGGTAATTACTACAATGTTTGTGTCTTTTTTCGTATGATTATAACTGTGGAATACTTAATGTATACTTACTGTTTGAACAGGCATTTTGGATGATTCATTTGCCTTATCCATGGCATGCCATCTGCCTTTGTCATCTTTACTTGCATTGATGGCAGCTTATAGGGAGGAGCTTAACTATACTGTTCTATCTAACTTGATAAGTGTAATTTCTCAACTTTCTAATGACTGCTTGTGTTTCTTAATTTAAGGGCGATCTGCAATTTCAGTCTTTTTCTCTTCATTATGCAGATAAGTTATAAAGTTGCAAGGATTGTGGCCGATGCTGCTCCTGAATTACTTAATGACATCAAGCTGTTTTTCATTAACCTTTTCCAGTATTCTGCAGAGTATGTTCCTCAACTTATATGTACATTTTCTCATCCAGAGAAAAATGGCACTAAATTTAGATGATGTCCATGAGGAGAAAGTAAAACTGAAAAGTGAAAAGATATTAGCGAGAATGAAATTGTCCTTTAAATATGCTTATTGGGGTTGCAGAGATTTAAAGAACTTAACATGTTTGAAACCATACTTATATTGTGTATTTGAAATTTAGGACTATACTTGAGGTGATAACTTCATATGTTAAATTAACTATATAACTTCATCCCTAATCATGTATAGTCAGCCTTTTTGTGTTTTCATGTGTATTTTCTTCAACAGGAGGCTTGGCTGGGATCCCAAACAAGGGGAAGGCCATTTAGATGCCATGTTGAGGGGAGAACTTCTTACTGCATTGGCAGAATTTGGACATGATGCAACAATAAATGAAGCAAACAGGCGTTTCCATATATTCCTCGATGATAGAAATACACCTGTTCTTCCTCCAGACTTGAGAAAGGTTATGATTTCTACACTTAAAATGCGTTCCTGAATATAGTGATAGTAAAGCTCACAGATGCATCCCCCCTCTCCTTTTATTATTCCGCAGGCAGTAAATGTGGCGGTAATGCAGAATGTCAACAAATCTAATAGATCAGGGTTTGAAGCACTCTTGAGAGTTTACAAAGAAAGTGACCTTAGCCAAGAGAAGACTCGCATCTTAGGTAAACATTATTATTACTTCGTTAAACAAGTGTGGGAATTAATTAGATTTTGGTAATGCCTTGGATAAAGTAATGTCCTTGTTCTTTAGGTTCATTAGCATCTTCTCGGGACCCTGAAATCATTCTTGAAGTTCTGAACTTCATGCTGTCATCGGAGGTAATCTTGTCAATTCTTGAAAGTTACTCTATTAATATAAAAGCTCAATATGTTTTTTTGAATGGTTTCTTGGCATTAAAAATTTCTCATGTTTTTCCATTCTTATGAAATTTAGGTCCGGAGTCAAGATGCTGTTTTTGGGCTTGCTGTTAGTTTTGAAGGACGAGAAGTTGCTTGGAACTGGTTTAAGGTGAGTGCATTTTAGTTTCTTCCTGTAATAGGCGACATTGCTTTGAAAGGGATTACTGAATGATTTTGATGCAGGTTAACTGGGATAACCTATGCAAAATTTATGGTCCGGGATTTCTAGTAACCCGCTTTGTCACTGCAGTTGTGTCTCCGGTTAGTTACATCTTCCTCATTTCAGTCTTTGTATTTACGTATTAGTTCCAATTGGTGCACTGTCACGAAGCTAGGTGAACTGCAATGAATATTTACTTGAAAGATATGATTGGTAATTCATATACTTGATCATATGCTGGGGGGATTCATGAAATTATGTGTTTCTAATCGACTTCTTTTTTCATCCTCTTACTGCAGTTCTCATCATACGAGAAGGTGAAAGAGGTGGAGGAGTTCTTTGCAACTCGCACCAAGCCTTTCATTGCCAGGAGTTTGAAGCAAAGCCTTGAGAGAGTCGACATAAACGCCAAGTGGGTTAAGAGCATTCAGAACGAGAAACACCTGGCCGACGCAGTAAGGGAGCTAGCTCATAGGAAATACTAGTGTTTTTATACTTTTGCGCTTTTAACCTGTTCATCTTCATAATGCTCCTTTGAATTTGAGTTCCCCTGAAAGTCCCTTCTTGAGTTAAATAAAAGTTGGATCCCCTGAATGATGTGAAGATCTGCTTGTGTTTGGTTTAATAAAAAGCGTTTTCCTTGGCTCAGTGTTACCATTTTTGGTGTTTGCACTATTGCACTTGCATCAAGTCTGTTCAAAAAAAATAAAATAAAATTGTCCATTCGAGCTTTTAACTCATTTGTTCAGTAGGCAATATTTGAGAAAAGAGATCAAGGTCTGAAACTCAACAATAGTAGTGTGAGGATTATGCGCATTGAAATTTGGCTTTGTATATTGAGCTATTGAGTTGTGGTTGGAGATTCAATCTTTTAAGAGAAAAAAAAGTACTTATGAACCATGTACATTGGTTTTGAGGAGGATGGCGAGGGAGGGACAAGAGTAGGGATGACAATTTTAATTCGCTCGGAGAACTAAAAATTAATTGTAATTGTCAATGTGTCTAATAGATTATTAGATGTAATTTTTTTTTAAGACGTAGTTGTATTTTCGTAATTAATTCAAACTTTGATGCAAGTAACATGTGTTTAATCTTTAAAGTGCAATTAAAATCACTTAAAAGTACAATCATTTTTCATTTAATAGTGGAAGTAATTTACTTTTTTTTTTTTTTTAACATTAATGCACTTAATGATAAATGTCTTCCATCTTGGTGCACTTAATGATAAACGTCTTCCATCTTGGTGCGCTTAATGATAACATTTGGTACACTTAATATTGATGCTCAGTGTATATTATTAGTTGCACTTTTAATACATTTTACTTACACTTAGGTGCACTATATGAAAATGTTACTTGCACTTTTAACACAATTTTCTTGCACTTCAAAGTTTAATTATTTACGAAATGTCATTGTATTTTTCTTAAATAACATTTTTGAACTGATAAATCTGGACACGTGGACAGTTGCGATTTGTTCTCAGTTCTCTCATGGGCAATTAGTTCTCACTTGATCTGTGTTATAGTAAGATAAGTACTAGTATGTAGTAAGTAGTTAATTATAAAAGTTTGGCTAAAGTGATCTCGCACCATGAACTATATCGGATTGTTCATGCCACACCCTAACCTTTCATAACTTATGTTTCGATTCACAAACAATAAATTTTTTTCGGCTAAATTTTTTTACAGGTTTCCTTCAAGTTACATGTAATAATATGATGGTGTTGAGCTGCTTTTTTATTGAAGTGTTAAAATAGGTATTATAAATATGACATGGGATACATTTAAGCATTTTGCTTAAAATAACAAAATCCCTAATTTTGAAATCCCTAGGGTTCGTTTACTAACAGGACATTTTCTCCAATTTTAGAAAATTGAAGAATTGGAGAATAGACAATCATTATATCGTGCACCAGGGCGCACATAGCAATGTGCGCCCTGACATAGAACATCGCCGTTTCACTTATTGTTAATGGGTGTTGACAGGACGGACGTCGCTCCGTCCGTCCAATCCCTATTACAGTTTTTTTTTTTTTTTTTAAATTGAATATATAGCAAACTCTTCTTCTTCAACACACTCCATTTTAAGCATTCAAAAAAGCAAAAAACACAGCAAACATCTCCCGTCGAAAAGAGCAAAAGCACGAACGCAAAGCAGAAAACAAGCATAAACATTCATCAGGTCCTCGTTCAAAGCAATACACCTACATGCAAAGGTGAATCTTCAAACATTTTTTTGTTTATAGATAGAAATATTATGAAATTTTGAAAAATAACACATAACTTCACAATATATGTCATGAAATCTATCCACATTTGCATGAAAAACTCAACATTAATAAACATTTTCAGTTAAACTAGGGTTGCATAACATTACGAACATGAACTCTGCACATAAATGATATTACTAAATTATGTATATAATGTTAGAACTTTATGTGTATTCCTCTATAGCGTTTATGTGTATGGACTGTATATATGTCATGAAATTTGTCCAGATTTGCCTAAACAATCAACATTAATAAACATTTTTCAGTTAATCTAGGGTTACATAACATTACAAACATGATTATGTGTGAATTCTGAGTATAAATTATGTGTATTTTATTATAAAATTCTGTACAATATGCTTTTAAATCTCTGTACATTATCAATTCCAATTCTGTGTCTGAGTGGTTAATCTAGGTTACATAACATTACCTAGGCTTATGATTATGTGTATTATGATATGAGTTTATGTATATTCTGTTATATATTTCTATGCATTATAAATTTCAATCACATGCCTCATCAGTCAAACTAAATATTATTTTTTAAAAAAAAAAAAAAACAAACCAAATATTATTTAGACTTGTGATTATGTGTATTCTGAGTATAGTTTATGTGTATTCTATTATAAGATTCTATACATTAAGAATTTAAATTTCATACCTCAGCAGACATAACATATGTTTCTTATACTTAAGATTATGTGTATTCTGAGTATAGTTTATGTGTATTCTATTATAAAATTCTATACATTATGCATTTACATCTCTGTACATTATCAATTCCAATCATGTACCTTAGTGGTCTAATTGTTTGTACCTAATGTTATTGCAACAATGTCAAGCCCCAGCACCAGTGATCCTACAATACTAGAAATGGCCTGGATGGCTAAAAGAGCAAGAAATACTGCATCTACTTCAGCCCTTGTGCCTGAAGAGTCTGAACATGAAAACGTTGAAGTTAGAACGAAAAATAGAAATGATGATAGGCAGCGCGCTGCCAAAAGATAAAAAACTAGCCACACTCCATGCGCTGCTCAACCCAAAAGAGCCAAAAGGAGGACAAGTACAATAGGATAAGAAACCCCACCACAAGAAGTACTTGACTGTAAGAACGACGCCAAAGCAGCTCTATTCTCCCGTCAGTAGTTTAACCCCAGAACAGCTCCAAACTGTTAGAGACATTGGCTTTGTATCACTTCTAGGGATAACGCTCTCATCCTGTGATGGCACCCTTCCTAAATACCTTCTAGAGAGGATGAATATTGCTAAATGCTCATTCCATCTAAAAGAAGATGAGATTTTCTTAGAAGATGAGGATGTGCATTCAACACTTGGTGTCCCTAGAAGACAAATTCCTGTTGTAGAGGGTGTGCCAATGAAACGGATGAGTTCAATAACTTGGTTGCTGCCTGGAGGGAGCGGTGGGGATCAAGGTTTTAAAAGGCAGAGGCGTGCCTTGAGGTGTTTTGTATTTTGAGGCGAGGCGTAAGCCTCGAGTCGTATTGAGGCGCAAGCCTCAAATTTTAGCCTCAGAATATATTAGTAAGCTGTAATCCTGTAAATTAATCCTATCACAGTCCACAGTACCACTACTGCCACTGCGGCAGTGCCTACTGCCATAGTGAAATGAGTGAATGAGTCACTAACACAATATATATACTACTGCCAAGTGTCACTCTTAAGATATTAGTTATATACATATATATAATATTCTAAAAGTCAGCTACTCAGCTCAGTAGATTAACCCAAAAAAAAAAATGAAAAACAAAAATGACGCATGACGCATCACCAGAAGCTGGAGTCGCTGGAAGAGGAGAAGTCGCCGGAGGGAGATCTTGCCAGAGATGGAGATCGCATCGCACAGTTCGCACTCTCGCACAGTCGCACCAGACTTCGCAGTTCGCACTTCCCGTTGCTGGTTTCTTTGAATTCCTTCTTACACATTTCAAACTTCTAATTCCTATCTTTAGTCAAAGTAGGGTTGATTTGGGTTGGGTTTTTTTTGTATTGGGCTTAAAAAATAACATTTGGACTCTGAAATATAAAAGGGCCTAAATAGCCTCAATTACCGCATCAGACACGCCCTAAGGCGTGCCTGAGGCGTACGCCTCGAAGGGATGAGGCGTCCGCCTCTCAATTTGCCTGAGAGGCGGAAGCCTCAATGCTCAAACCTTTTGCCTCGCCTTGAGGCGTACCGAGACGCGCCTTTTTAAACCTTGATGGGGATAGAGAAATGCACACCATCAACCTCCCAAATGCTGAACGAGATTGTTGAGAAGGGTGATCATGGGGATATGTTCAAACGGGATTTTGTAATCTTTGTGTTTTCCACACTAATCAAAGGTTACAGAATCATATTTTATAACTACAGAATCCGTAACACCCCCATTTTCAAAGTTTTTTTTTTGGTATCAGAGCTTAACTAATTCTATTGTCCAAAACAAAGATTCACAACCTAAGCTCTGATACCAACTTGTAACAGAGCCTAACTAATTCTATTACCCAGAACTTGTAACACCCCCCATTTTCAAAGATTTTTTATGGTATCAGAGCCTAACTAATTCTATTGCCCAAAACAAAGATCTCTCAACCTAAGCTCTGATACCAACTTGTAACAAAGCCTAACTAATTATATTTCCTAGAACAAAGATCTCACAACCTAAGCTCTGGTACCAACTTGTAGCACACCCATTTTCAAAGTTTTTTTTTTTTTTTGGTGTTATATCGGAGTGGAGAAGTAGAGAGAATGTGGAAGATATTCGATGTTCGCAAGGCGTACCTACAATGGCTATGGATAATGTTAAGATTCTTTCGCATGCTAGAGAAATTTATACAATTGAGATATATTACTTGTTTGAAGAACAATTTATGAAAGGTGCATCATGCTATCAAGAGTGTGTGATATTGGAAGATGGTGTGTATAAGTATCATGTTTGAAGGCCTGATGTTGATATTATTAGGCATGAAGTGAACTTAAACACTAGACAACTAGATATTGGTTGTAGTTGCAAGTTGTTCACTGAAATGTGGATTCTATGTTGTCATTGTTTACGCATTTTAAATGTGTAATGTGTGTCAAAGTTCCTGAGAAATATATTTTGAAGAGATGGACTAAAAAAGTTTTTGAAGATGACAATTTTGATATCATGCACAGATCTCATAGTGGCAATGTTGCATCTTCTATTTGATCTTAAAAATCACTAGGAAATTTCAAAGGTTGGTTGTTTCTTGTCATGAAAACAACGAAATACGAAAAATCTGTGAACAAGCGGTTGCAGATGACAAGAGAATAGTTGAAGCTGATTGTGGTCCTATTTTATTTGAAGATTGTGGTATAGGATCCATCAAGCAGACGATTGAAAGTGTTGCGAAATAGAAGGGTGAGTAGTGTTATTTTAAAGAAATACAACAAAGCAAGGGGACGAAAGCATCTTGCACATATGGTTTCATCCAAAATAAAATTAGATATTCAGTCTAAAGTTGAAGATGATATTTCTAATATTGCTGGAGATGGTTATCTTGTGCATCCAAGTTTTGAAGGTTATAATTTTTTGGTATTTTATGCCAATGACAAATGTAGAGGATAATTAAAGTGTGTCTTAGTATAATCCTCAGAGTTAGGGATGACAATGGGTCGGGTGTGGGTCGGGGAGGGCTACATCCTTCACCCGACCCACCTTATATTTTCTCTACCCACCCCCACCTCCAACCCGCATTGGGTGGACTTTTTCAGAACCCACCCCCACCCTCACCGGGTGCAGGTGCCCACTACGGGTACCCACCACTTATCATCTTATTATGTTTTTCAAAAAATAATATTTAAATTATTTACACATAATTAAAAAAAAAAATCCATTAGTGATACTAAAACATAAATAATGAAAATATTTAAATATAATAACTAAATTGTTAATTTTTAAAAATAAACTTAGTAGTTTTGATATAAAAAATCGTAAAAAGATACACGAAGTTATATAAACTTTTATAAATAACTACATAATAGTACTTATTTTACTATTATATATATATATATATATATATATATATATATATATATATATATATATATATATATATATATATATATAGACACACACACACATATGGTGGGTCGGGTGGGGTTCTAGGCGGGTCATGTACATAGAACTCGATTCCAACCCGACCCACCGCGGATTTACTTTTTTAAGACCACCCCCGACCCACCACCCACCATCACCCAAAAAAATCCGATCCATGCGGGGTAGATTGAGGTGGATATCCACGGGTCGGATTGAAATTGCCACCCCTACTCAGAGTTATGTGTATTTTGTTAAGAGTTTATGTGTATTTTTTGTATGAATTGCGTACATTATGAAGTTCAATTGAACAACTCAGCAGAAATAAAAGATATTACTCAGACTTTTATGATTATGTGTATTATTTTAAGAGTTTATGTGTATTTTGTGTATTACGATATACAATTATGTACATTTTTACTTAAGATTCTATTCATCAGTATACAGAAATGATATTGCTGGACTTATGTTTATGTGTATTCTGTGCATTGTTTATGTGTATTCTGTTCATAGTGTATGTGTATTATACTATACAATTATGTACATTTTTAATTTGAGTTAATACCCAAAATCGTCCTCGACTATAGTGGTTTTTCTCAATTTCGTCCTAAACGACTTTGGTGACCTAATATCGTCCCAGACTTTTGTGTTTCGCTCAATTTAGTCCTCCATTTGTTATTCCGTCAAATTGGTGTTAATAAAGGGACAATTCAGTAACGTCAATATTGATCTATCTTTACTTTCAACTTGTGAAGTGCGAAATTCCTCTTTCTTGTACGAATTACGCCCAGAATTACTCTCGGACCTGCAAATCAAATTTTATATTCGCAGTTTTAGGAGTAATTCTGGGAGTACTTCGTAAAAAAAAAAAGGGATTTCGCAGTTCACATGTCTATGAGCAAAGAGATGCCAATATTAAAATTACTGAATTGTCTATTCATTTAACACTAAATGGACAGAATAACAAATGAGGGACTAAATTGAGCAAAAACACAAAAGTCTGGGACTAAATTGAGAAACACAAAAGTCTGGGACGATATTAGGTCACCAAAGTCGTTTAGGACGAGATTGAGAAAAACCACTATAGTCGAGGACGATTTTGGGTATTAACTCTTTTTAATTTAGATTCCATTCATCAGTACACAGAAATGATATCATTAGGCCTATGTTTTATGTGTATTATGTTGAGAGTTTATGTGTATTTTGTTAATACTTAATAGTTTATGTGTATTCTTTGTATGACTTCTGTACATTATGAAGTTGAATTGCATAACTTAGCAAAAATAAAAGATATTACTCGGATACCAAATCGAGCCTTACCAAACTGAACTAAAATCGAACGGTTAACCGAACCGAATACCATTTGATTGTTCAATTCAATAATAATAATAATAATAATAATAATAATAATAATAATAATAATAATAATAATAATAATAATAATAATAATAATAATAATAATAATAATAATAAAATAAATAAATAAATAAATAAATAAATAAATAAATAATAAGTAGTTATGAACAGATACTACATTGTAATAGAGTTAATAGTATTCAAAAAAAAAAAAAAAAAAAAAACTCATGTTCATTGATTTTTCTGAATGGGCTAGTTTATAGGGGTGGACAATCCGGTTCGATTTTTCTGAATCAAACCGACCCGAGCCTTACCAAACTGAACTAAATTCGAATGGTTAACCGAACCGAATACCATTTGATTGTTCAATTCAATAATAATAATAATAATAATAATAATAATAATAATAATAATAATAATAATAATAATAAAGATTTAAGTCTGCTCCACCGTTCAGTTCCTATTCTCACTGGTATCTTTTTTAAATTTTTTATTTGATTTCTTTATGGCTTGTTCTCCGCAGTTATTCTTACAATATTCAGTATTTTCCTTAGTTGCATGTTTCTATGAATTTAATGTGCTTTAACATCATTCTAATTTTGATTTTCAGTGCACTGGAAAATAATATTTCAGTGCACTAGCAATGACAGATTGTGTCCAAAAAGTAACTATATAGTACTTGACACTTGTTCTTCAAATATTAACTATACAGATAAATGATTAATCATCTTGTCAATAAAATATTCCAAGTGAGCCAACTGAAGAGTCGGTTGTGCAAAAAAATCAACTGATTTTTGGTAATTAATACTTAGTAATGTGTTTGAACTTTGTATTGCTATTTTGTTATATAATGTTTAGACTTTGAATTTTGATTATATGATTATGTAAATATGTATTGTTTGATAGTATGTTCGAAAGATTAGGAAAAGTTGAAATTTGAGGATATTAAACCGAACAGAATACCAAATCGAAATCGAACCGTTTCAATTTGAATCGAAACCGAACTGAACTCTAATTTTAAAACGAATGATTTAATTTTTTTTTTAAATCGAAAAATTGAAACCGAAACCGAAAAAAAAATTGAACCGAAGCCCGAAACGCCCACCGCTACTAATTTATTTAATACTCACAATCACGAATTCACAAATTATTCTGTTGGACCTGAGTCTAAATGTTTACAATTTACATACTAAATGTTTACAATTTACCTTTTAAAAATTTGCAATTTGTATACTACGAGCACACAATGTTAACATATATTTAATTGATTAGAGTAAATTTCAATTTTGGTCCTATGACTATAAGGATCTTGTTAATTGTACTCCATTATTTTCAAAAATGTTAATTTAGTACCTTGACTATGTAAATTTTATCAATTTTGGTCACTCCGATCAAATCTCACCGAAATAATTGAAAAATATTAATAAGTAAAATAATGAGAATTTTTTTAGTCATTTCACTCCTCTTTTCTTCTTCTCCGACAAGTCCATCCCATATTTCCGGCGATCGTTTCTGCTGCCCATAATGAAATTATGGAGGAAACCTTAATTGTAACGGAAAACTGATCGGACGGCAGCAAACCTGGCATCGTAGAAATAGTCTGCTTCATAGAGTCCTTGGCGGGATCTGAAACGCCCTTAGAGATAACCGAAGTGTCCAACGGTTCAATTCTCTTCAGCATACTGGCGAATGCGATGACAACAAATTCGCAGCTGAATCTAAACTTCCTGGTGGAGACGAAATCACCGAAGACTCCGCCACAGTCAACGCTGGAGATGAGGCAGTTGATGCTGGAAAACGAGGAAACTTGCCGCCGG
This sequence comes from Ipomoea nil, assembly GCF_001879475.1. Taxonomy (NCBI): domain Eukaryota; kingdom Viridiplantae; phylum Streptophyta; class Magnoliopsida; order Solanales; family Convolvulaceae; genus Ipomoea; species Ipomoea nil. Next base: position 764,016 of record NW_017617731.1, on the reverse strand, counting down.
AAGTGAAGTTGAAACTTGTAGAAATCGGCTTTTGTAACTCAAATTTGGGAATAAAATAGTCAGAAATTAAAACTGGAAGAATGCAGCTCTAGTGCGATATTCAATATTTCAACGGTGGTGAATAAAATGTTAATTTTTTAATAATCAATAATTGAAGCGGGAATGTGCAGAAATGAAAAACGATCGCTGGAAAACTGAGATGACTCGTCGGATAAGAAAGAAAAGAGTAAAATGATTAAAATACCCTTATTATTTTACTTATTAATATTTTTCGGTGAGATTTGACAGGTAAGTTGACTGGAGTCACCAAAAGTGATAAAAATTGAATAGTCAATATACTAAATTAATACTTTTGAAAGTTGTGGACTGCAATTAATAGGACCCCTATAGTCACATGACCAAAATTGAAATTTACTCTAATTGATTACCTTGTTTTGTATTCACAAGTTCGTTTCAAATACTACAATCACACTATATTAACAAATTAGGATTTGATGACCTTGTATTGTATTCACAAATTTCCTTTTACAGCTGTTATATGTTTTGATTTACAAATACAATTTATATTCTAAAATAGTTTTTTTTTTTTCATGATAATGCTCAATGTTTATTTTTTAAATAAGTGCTTTAAAGTATATCAAGACAAGATTATATTGGAGTTGTTCATGCATAGATAATTGAATGTTGAATTTGCGTATTTAAATAGGCAATTCTAAATTTACAAATGAAATAAAATATAGCCAAGATTGATTATAATGGTTAATAAAATAATTGTATGGGTATGGTTGAAACTAGTGTTGCAAAAATCTGGCCTAGGCGCTAGGCGGTCGGCGCCGATTAATCGCTCTAGGCGCCTGCCTAGGCGCTCTAGGTGGTCCCCAGCCGCCTAGAGGGCGCAAATAAAGATTACAGCATAAAATATTAAATATATACTAATACAGTATGATGGGATTGAATATATTGAGTTCGAAGGGGTGCCGGCAAACCAGCGTATTGCAGCGTCAATTTGTTTATAGAAATAATATTATAGAAACATGATAGGAGATGTTGCCCTTAGGGTTGGGGTTCGGCCTTTGGAAGAATGATAAGAGATGTTTACTAATTTAGGTTTGTACTTCTAACCCATGGACAATGACTTAATATATAGGCTAATGGTGTAGTTATAATTATATAAGGATTTGTGGGTTTAGAGTTCTATTAAGACTTTAATATTATAATTATACTAATGGTGTATTTATAATTCTATATTAGACTTTAGAGACTTAGAGTTAGACTAATGGTGTAGTTATAATTCTATAAGGACTTGTGTGTTAGAGTTCTGTTAAGACTTTAATATCATAATTCTATAAGGATTTCTAGGCAATGTTAATGGTGAATTAACGAAAAATAACGGAGAAGATAATATTTAACGGAAAAGTTAATGAATAAATTAACGGAGAAGATAATATTTAACGAAAAAATTAACACATAATCATATAATTAAAGATAAATTAGAAAATCTTAAAGAAAAATTAAAATCTGAACAATTTAAATCATTCATTTGATTTAATAATTTGACGACCATTTTTTCTACCCATTCATTTGATTTAATAATTTGACAATCATTTTTTCTATCCATTATAGGCCTAACTTTCTCTGACTCTTATTAGTATAGTAGAAAATAGAAAATAGATAGTAAATATTCACAATTTTAACACCAAAATTACACAATTTAAACATCGTTTAAGACCAGGGTCCACCAACAACTCTCAGGACTCATGTTGGGCTTAGGTATAGTGTAATGGGCTTCCCAAGATTTTTCCTACAAAACCTTTATTTCATCTTCTCGCAGCCTAAAACCCTACTTCTCCACCATCACTCTCTAGACCCTAGTCTCTACTGCCGAAACACACAGAATTCTCTCTCTTCGGAAGAAGCAGCAATTCTAGGAGTCATGGCGAGCAGCGCAGAGCCTACATTGCAGAAGAGGGAAGAAGAGGAGGAATCTTCTGAGAACCAGCCCGCGGAAGACGAGGATACCGGAGCTCAGGTTGCTCCCATCGTCAGACTTCAGGAAGTCGCCGTCAGCACTGGCGAAGAGAACGAGGACGTCCTTCTAGATCTGTGAGTGTGTTCTCTTCGAATAACCTCAATTCCGATTCCCCTTTTACTCGTGCTTTTAGTAAACTAGGGCATTAATTTCATGTGCATTTTTTAGTTGTCTAGGCTTGAATTAATTTCTTACTGAAAGAAAGATTTCGTTCTAGAATAGCAATTATCTTGAGTGTATTATTATAGAGAGAAGGTAGCCTAGATGAACTTTTACTTGTTTGTAGCAACGTAATTTTAATCATTTTGTAAATAATTAATTGTATTCTTTTGTTTTATGTTGACAAGGAAAATTGAATCTTCGTTTCTTCATTCTTGTGGATAAAATTGGTGTAAACGTAATTTTTATATTTTTTTTAAATTGTATTCTTGTTGTTTTATGTTACAAGGAAAATCATATCTTCGTTTCTTGTGGATAAAATTGGTTTAAAATTTTTGCTCTTTTTTGTATAGGAAAGCGAAGCTGTATAGATTTGTTAAGGAAGGAAATCAGTGGAAAGAGAGAGGAGCTGGGACTGTGAAGCTTTTGAAGCATAAAGAAACTGGAAAAGTTAGGCTTGTGATGAGGCAGTCAAAGACACTCAAAATCTGTGCCAATCACTTGGGTGAGTTTTTTCTTCCCCTGTTTCTATCATCTTTAGTGTCTTTCATTATGTGTCTGTCTTAGCTAGTATACTGGTGTTTTTGATTTGATGTATAACTTTGTTGTAGTTCTTCCTACAATATCAATGCAAGAACATGCGGGGAATGAAAAATCTTGTGTTTGGCATGCTGCTGATTTTGCTGATGGGGAGCTAAAGGAGGAGACATTTTGCATTAGATTTGCTTCTATTGAGAGTAAGTCCCACTTTTCTTGCTTGTGTGGTCACATATGGATACTTCAAACTCTTGTTTTTTGATATTCAAACTACTGCTTGAACATTTATGTTTCGTTGCTACATATTGCTTTTGTTGAGAGTATAAGTGCCACTTTCTTGTATGTGTAGTTACGTATGGATACTTTAAACTATTGCTTGAACATTTATGTTTCATTGCTATATAATAATATTGTAGAAGGCGATTGGCGCCTAGCGCCTAGGCGGGAGAGTAATAATAATAAGAAAAACACCGAAGGTGTAAACATTGCACACCAAAAAAAATATAACATTCGGCCGAGTTGGCTGACCCGGGCTCCTAGGCTGCCTAGTCGGCCGACTAATGTCCGCCTAAGGGTAAAGTGATGCTACTATTGTTTTATAGAAATCAAGAATCTTAGCATGATTTGAAGTATATTTTTTCTCACTTTATGAATTGAACAATGTAGTGCTGGATCAAGTGTTAAAATAAGAAAAGAAAAAATAGGGACAGAAAAGGGTGTGGCGTCCCCACTGCAACCAAATGAAATTGAGAACACTTCACTTTACAGAACTAAATTCAAGTACCATAGTCCATAAACATAACTGGCTTTTTGAGTTTGGATGCGATGCTTTTTGTCAAACAAATTTTAAAAGAATAGAGCTGTTTTATTGTCCATATAGGCGGTATAGCTGTGTATGTCACATTATAGTTCCCAATTGTAATTATTAGCCATTGAGAAGATGTGTGGAATGGGGTTTGTCAATTTGGTATGCCTTGAGAGAATGTATGCTACTTGGGACACTATTTTGTGAAAGTAATAGCGACCCTCAACCTTGTATTTCAATTTGTTTCCAGATTGCAAAACTTTCAAGGACAAGGTTGAAGAAATAGCTGAATCTCAACAGAAGAACGATGGAGAGTCTGAAGAGGCTAGTAGTGCTGCTAAACTTATCGAGAAATTGAGTGTTGAAAGCAATGATCAAGAAGACAAGCCCAAAGGCGAAGAGGCGCCTGCACCTGCTGAGGAGAAAAAAGATGAGGCTGAGAAGAAGGAAAAGGATGATGATAAAAATTAAGGCATTACATCAAATATTTAATTTTTTTGGGGGACTTGTCTTGAGAAAGGGTTTATAGCATGGGTTTCAGAGTAAGAGAAGTGTCTATGCCCATACATACGATATATAGTCTGTGTTGTGGTTGTGTGATTGTGTGTTGGTTTTGAGGGTGTTATTATTTGGATTGTTTTTTTGGGGATTTGAGTGCAATATTATTCTTATTTTATTTGGTATTTTCAGTTTGATTATATACTTGTTTGAGCTTACAAATTATAACAAGCTGCATTGCATATTCTCTTGCTATGAATCATCAAAATGTCATATTTTGTTTGTTAGACATTTTAACAAGGAATGTAAACAAGTTTTCCTTCCAAGTTCACGACCAAAAGCAATTACTACAAGTATGATATAGAACTGAATGTGCAACTTATACTGCTTTATTAATATATATCATGTATATTTATTTGTAGTTGAACTTGTCACAGCAAAGCTCTTCTCTTAGCTTAGTGGTCAAAAGCTTGAGTGTGGGTGTAGTATTTAGCAATTACTCGGGTCCTAGGTTAAAAAACAAGCACTCGAATCTTTTCTCATTAAGATACAACTTGTGTTTTAGGGAAAAAAAAACAAGCACTCAGATATTTTCTCACTGAAATACATCTTGCAATTTGTCTTATCTCATAACACATGTTGCAATTTACTTCCTCTCATAACACATCTTGCAATTTACCTCCTCTTATAATTCTTAGGGCATGAAGTGAGGAGCTCTCATTTTAGGGTTTAAACCTATAAAAGCAGTACAAGGATCAGGATGTGTAACAAGAGGCAGGTATAGGAGTCGTCTACCATTCTCAACTATTTGGAGAATCATTATTCTGTGGATCATACTATCAATAATGTACATTTAATACATAAATAATGTACTTTTAATATATTAAAAATGTACATTGTATTCAGAGAAAATATATTATTTGAGTACTGAAAATATTTTATTTTGTATAATATACATTCAGTACACGAATAATGTACTTTTATGGTGACCTGTTAGAAACATGAAAAACCTGCAAATTGGACTAATTGCATGAAATTGGTTAGTTTAGAGATCCGATTGTAGTTTTTTTTAAACTAAAAATATTTTATTTTGTATAATGTACATTCAGTACACGAATAATGTACTTTTATGGTGACCTGTTAGAAACATGAAAAACCTGCAAATTGGACTAATTGCATGAAATTGGTTGGTTTAGAGATCCAATTATAGTTTTTTTAAGGGTGTGTTTGGTTGATGGGTTTTGCCCATAGGAATGGGTATGAAAGTGATTGTTATTGTTTGGTTGATAAGTTTTTAGAATACTACTATGAGTTTCGAATACCCTATCAATTGAAAAATCCATACCCAAATAAAATAAGGGTTTCATTCCCTTATTCATTCTCAAGCACTACTATTAGTAAGCATTCTCATTCCACCCTATTACTAAACATGCTAAATACTTTCACCAAAACCCATTACCATTACCAAGCATTTGATACCCATTCCGATTCTGATTCCCATGTGCGAACCAAACACACCCTAAGTTTAGTGGCATAATTGCATTATCGTGTGCAGGTCGATGACCTATTAGACCCTTATTCCTTAGAAAAAATAAATGATATAATAAAGGGTAAACTAGAAAAAGATAGTAAATTTTTTTAATAAAATCAAATTAATATAAACAATTTATTTCAATAAATAATTAAACAAATATTTTTTAGTTCCGTTATAAGCCTAACTTTATTGGCTCTTATTAGATTATTAGTATATAGTATAGTAGATGTGCTGAACTATAATAGGAATATATGTTTTCTCCTATATGATCCAATACAATATTTAACTTTTAAGGATTTTTCCTTTTCCCTATTAAATTTACCTTCAAATATTTCCCTCAAACAGTACTAAGTATTTTTTTTTTCTTCAGTTGTGATGGGTTTCGCAAATTCATACGAGCTAATGAATATTATGAAGAGATTTTTTTTTTTTTTTTCTTTTAAACAAAACCAAGTCAATTAACATTTTCTGGTCACTCCGGTCAAATTGTCGGTTAAATGTCATTGGGAAATGTTAATTGACTTGCTTTTGTTTAATAATAAAGGCAATATGGTCGCGACAAACAACCGTCATTTATGCGCGACTTTGCCATCACCAAGAACTACGCCATCTTTTCCGACATCCAAATCAGAATGAACCCTCTGGACCTCCTGAACGGAGGCTCGCCGGTTGGGACTTCCCCCGGGAAAGTCCCTAGAGTAGGCGTGATCCCAAGTTACGCCAAAGACTAGTTAGAAATGCGATACGTGGTTCGAGGTGCCAGGGTTCAATATCGTCCACACCATAAACGCTTGGGAAGAAGATGATGTCACCATCACCAAGAACTATGCCATCTTTTTTGACATCCAAATTGGAATGAACCCTCTGGACCTCCTGAAAGGAGGCTCACCGGTCGGGACTTCCCCGGAAAAGTCCCTATAGTCGGCGTGATCCCAAGTTACGCATGGGAAGAAGATTACGAGCACACCATAGTAATGGTGGCTCCGAATATATTGTCTGTTGAATGTAGAATGACCATATTGCCCTTATGATTAAACAAAAGTAGGTCAATTAACATTTTCCGATGACATTTAGCCGACAATTTGACTGGAGTGACCAAAATTGATAAAAATTGAATAGTCAAGGTACTAATTTGATAGTTTTTATTAGGACTATGTAGGGTGTGTTTGGTTCGCACATAGGAATCGGAATCGGAATGGGTATCAAATACTTGGTAATGTAATGAGTTTTGGTGAAAGTATTTAACATGTTTGGTAGTAGGATGAAATGAGAATGGTTAGTAATAGTAGTGCTTGAGAATGAAACCCTTATTTTATTTGGGTATGAGTTTTTCAATTGATGGGGTATTCGAAACCCATAGTAGTGTTCTAAAAACCTATCAACCAAACGACAACAATCACTTTCATACCCATTTCTACGGGTAAAACCCACCAACCAAACACACTCGTAGTTGTGTCCTTGTATGAGTCTACTTCTATATCTAGTGTTTATATGTATCCATGTATTATATTCTACTGTACTGTTTGAACAATCTTTATGTGAATACAATGTGAGAATGAGCAGAATGAATGTATTTCCAATGTTACAATAACACTGTACATGCAAGGTATAAATACAAGAGATACTAGCAACTCTTCTAGACCACTTCTCCAGGAGCCCAGTATGACTTATACTTAAAGTCTTACCATCTCCCAGGCTTATTTCATCGGGCCCTCCGTAATCTGAGAAACCATGCAAAGTTGATGGACTCGACGTCGCATGATGGGAAGCCCCACTATCAAACATCCATTGAGGCGAGGCGGCTGGTGGCGAAGTGACTGAATTGGCAACTGGTTGATAACTCCGGGAATTTTGAGTGTCACTGAATTGATAGTTGTTGTCCCGCAGAAATTGAGCTAGTTTCCTGCAAAACTTAGTATCATGGCCCGGGAATTCACAGTAGTTACAATACCTCCCTTGGCGGTTGCCAGAGTTATGACCACGGCCACGACCACAACCTCTACGGGCATTGGAGGTGGTAGACTGATCACGTGATGATCCTGAACCCAATTTAGCCGAGTCTTTAAGTGCCTGGCGTTGGGTGACATTCGCCGTGGGTATAAACGAAGTGTGGTCTGCGTACGACTTCATTGTGCGTTCGTACTCGGTTAGAATAGTGCCAAGCTCAGCAAATGTAACCGCTGTTTCACGCACACTAATCGCTGCCATGATTGGATGAAACTCGTCACCTAACTGAGTGACCGCATGAACAACGAGGTCCTCATCCGATATAGGATGTTGGGCTAACGCCAGGTCGTCAGCAATGGACTTCATGTTTTGAAGAAATTCAGAAATTGTTCGGGATCCTCTTGGGTTTCTAACCAACTTTGCTTTGAGAGATATGACTCGTCCTTTGGACGAGCTAGCATAGCTGGATGTAAGGCGAGACCATGCGTCCGCAGCTGTTGTTGCAGAGGATATAACAGGTTGAATGGTGTCTGTGCAGCTACCAAGAAGAGCAGCCAGAATTATCTGGTCCTGCCGTACCCAACTTGTATGAGCTGGGTTCGTGGTTGTTGAATCAGTATCAAGGAATTCAGCAGGCTCCTTGACTGTGCCATCAATGTATCCCAACAGGCCAAGACCTATGAGAGTTGAGTGAACCTGTCGACGCCAGACTGGGAAATTAACATCAGTGAGGCGGATCGGGAAATTGGTCGGGGCAGAGAGTTGGATAACAGCAGTAGTAGAGGTAACTGCCATAAGATTGAATCGGGAAAGAAAAGGGAGAAAAAAAATGATAATGAATCTCGTGAGAGTTAAGCTCTTGATACCATGTGAGAATGAGCAGAATGAATGTATTTCCAATGTTACAATAACACTGTACATGCAAGGTATAAATACAAGAAATACTAGCAACTCTTCTAGACCACTTCTCCAGGAGATAAAATATAACCAATATAACCACTTAGACCCAATCAATAGACTAAATACATGTGGACAAATATTAATGTTTAATATACAACATTTGAGATCCTCACATCTCTCATCGTTTTGAAAGTTATTGATTGAAATTAACAAGACTCCAATAGTCACAAGACTCCAATAGTCAAGGTTGAAAGTATTGAGTTTCTCTATAAAATAAAAATGAAACGACGGAGTCATTTTCCTCCATTCCCCGCTTGTTATGCAATGACCTATAATAGTTGAATTTGACCCTTCAATGTCATCTCATAATTCTAAGAAAGAAAAATACTATTTTCTTGCCCACACAAAAAATGATGAAATTCACTATTTTGTATGATTTAACTGTTAAAATATATGTTTGATAAATGACAAACTGTCTTAATATATTATTATTATTAATAGTTATTCCATTTTTATCCTAAATTTATAGGTGTCAATTCACTTTTAGTCATTATTTATTTTCAGAACATGCCTCTTTAATCATAGTATTATTGTAGTATGACCATTTTTGTGATGACCATTTTTGTCCCTTTACGGCCTTACCAACAAAACAATTTAAATGCCATTAAATACAAGCTAGGTCATTTCTCTCTTCAATTATAGATTTTTCAATAAAAAAAAAAAAATTATAACGGGTCAATCTACTTTGTATTAAAAAAAAAAAGATTGAAATGTCATTATATTTAACGGCATTTAAACGATTTTATTGACAAATGACAAAAAATAATCATGCCATAATAATACTAGATGTAAAAGAGGATGTTTGGATAAAAAAAAAAAAATTAAAAGTGAACTGCCAGGTTCTGCCATGTATAAATTTAGGACTACAAATAAAATTAACTCTTATTATTAATCTACTGCTAAAATAGGAAATACTAATAGGATTGCACTTAATAATAGTTAGTACAACTCAAAAATTTGAAACAACCCTTACTTCTTTTTGCATGCATTTTTTGTTGTACAACTCTAAGATTTGATTATCAGTATTTTTTATTATTTTTTTCGCTCGTTCTTTTGAGTATAATATTACCTATATTTGGATGTTGATGTATATATGTACATATGTCTAAGCATTACGGTTGTGCATTCAAGTGTGCTGGTTGTGCAACCTAGTGTTGTGAGTTGTGAATCATAGGCTGGTGAGATGTGTATTAGTGCACATAGTGCGGTGCATCATAGGATATTAGGATATCCATTGTAGGATTTTTTGACAGTGTTTGAATGCACAACCAGAAAGTTATTGATATACGACATACGATATAGGAATGCACGACATTCTGTACAGGAATGCACGACTTCTAATACCACTATTTTACCCCTAATCGTATATTTTTCTTTTTAATATTTTAAAGAGATTTATTTCATTAATCCATGTGATTTGTTCCTTTTAATCTTAGTCATGCATCATTCTGATTAAATTGTCTAGATTTGTCATCACGTTCTCACATTAATGGTGGTTCTCATGGGAGCGCGACTATATATATGGATAAGTTCACGTGCAAAGAGTCTCCCATGTGAAAGATGGGGTGAGATCTGAGTCGTTAATCTAATCTAGATCAACGGCTCAAATCAAGAAAAAATATTTTTAAAAAACGCGCTTCTTGCCAACATGCATGCAAATGATCAATTGTCTCAAACTGATGCACCTTAAGTTATAAAATTATGCACCTTAAGTTATAAAACAACGCACCTTAAGTGTAAACTGATGCACCTTCAAATAGAAAGGTGACACACTTAAACTTTAAACATACACACCTTAAGGGGGCGTTTGGTTCAGGTTATATAACTTAACCAAGGGAATGTGACATTCCAAGCTCACATTCCTATGTTTGGTTCATATTATCTCAGGGAATCTTACATTCCCAAGGAATGTCACATTCACTCCACATAGGATTTTGAAGGGAATGTGATTCCCTTCAATTTCTAAGGTTATGTAAGATAACCTTGGTTATGTTAGTTTATCACACACACACACAAAACTATTTTTGTAATTATATATTTTTATTTTTATTATGTTAGGTTAGCATATAAAATAATTTTGTTTAGCATATAAAATATATGAAAATATGTTAATGATATTATAGTGTGTGGATAAAAGATAACCCTAAACCAAACATGATTATATTACATACCTCAATTTTAACCAAACACAGGAATCTAACATTTCCAGTAATCTAACATTCCGAGCAATTTAACATTCCCTAAGGTAATCTGACATTCCGTGAACCAAACGACCCCTAAGGTATAAAACTAGACACCTTAAGTATAATATAATATGTTTAACAAAAATATAATAATTTTCTATAAATGATTAAGTATTACCTTCTTATTGAAAGTTATGATTTAATTTGTTACTTAAAAATATTAATAAAAATTAATACTTTTTTGAAAATGAAATTTAATACTTATTGTGAAAATATTATATTTCACTAAAAAAAAAAAGTAGAATCCATCTCATTTGAGATTATCTCACATAAAATTAACTGTTTTAATAAAAGTATTTATACAAACAACTAATATTATTAATTGATAGGTACCAAAAAAATATTATTAATTGATTAAAATCAATTAATATATCTATCGGTTAATGCTAAATGTCAAACAAGATTGACTATGAAACTAATAAATATCAGTTGATGAAATCCTTATTTTAGGGTTTATTATTAAAAGTGATTTGTCTGACCAATTGCACCTGTCCCCATTCCACCAATGTGAATAATATTGTCAGTACAGAAATTGGGCACAACTGCAACTGCCTGGGGTTGGTGTTTGTCACGACGGTAAAATGGCGCTAATTGTGATGTTAATGATGTGGTTGGTAACATAATTAACTTATCAGTCAATTTTAATTTATTTGGCTATTATTAGTTATTTAACTTAGTTAAATAATCAATGAGTTAATACTTAAAATTGTCCTCGACTATAGTGGTTTTTCTCAATTTCGTCATAAACGACTTTGGTGACCTAATATAGTCCCAGACTTTTGTGTTTAGCTCTATTTAGTCCTTCGTTTGTTATTCCGTCAAATTGGTGTTAAATAAAGGGACAATTCAATAATATCAATATTGATCTCTCTTTACTTTCAACCTGCGAAGTGAGAAATCTCTCTTTCTTACACGAATTACACCCAGAGTTACTCTCAGACCTACGAATCAAATTTTATATTCGCAGCTTTAGAAGTGATTCTGGGAGTAATTCGTAAAAAAAAAGGGATTTCGCCCTTCACATGTCTATGAATAGAGAGATGCCAATATTAAAATTACTGAATTGTCTATTTATTTAACAACAAATGGACGTAATAACAAATGGGGGACTAAATTGAGCAAAAACACAAAAGTCTGGAACGAAATTGAGTAAAAACACAAAACTCTGGGACTACATTAAGTCACCAAAGTCGTTTAGGACAAAATTGAGAAAAACCACTATAGTCGAAGACGATTTTGGGTAATAACTCAATAATCAATATAAATATTTGACTAATAAGATTTTTGTAACAATTTATTACTTTAAAATGCAAAAATTAAAAAAGCTTATCAAAAGTAATTTTTTCGATAAGTTTTTTGAAAATATCAGTTTGCATATAATAGTTATCAGCTAACAATTTATTTACTAAATATCTTTTTACAATCAATTAATGTTATCAACTAGTCAAATTTACTAACACAATCATCTAACAATTATTTACCAAACATTCCCAAATTGACTTCATTATTGGGTTGCAGGGTGGAATGGGTCTTTTCAAAGTCTCCCACCATTTCTGATTTGAAGATTCGAAAGAGATGATTAAATTAAGTATAAGATGTTTCTTAACATAGTTTATAAATTCTTTAAATACTAATATTTTAGTGTTCATACTCGATAAGAATAAAGAGAAATGATATTCTATTATAGTATTACTCAGTTTATGGGAATTGTTCTGTCTTATGATCAGATAGGTGGGTTAGTTGAGGTATTCACAAGAAATTAGGTGAAACCGTGAAACTGACTGGCACCTGGCAAGTATATATTTTACAAATTATTCAACAACAAAACTATTCCACCAATACTAAACAAGAATTTCTGTCATTCTTCCTTCTTGATAATTTTGTTCATAACTACTGGCTCTGTTACAATGTATTATCTGTTTATAACTATTTTTTTTTAATCTATTCAAGCACAAAGAGTTAATATTATCCACTGCAACTCAAACTTATGACCTCTCATTTGAGAGAATCATTTCATGTCACAAATTAAGGTGATCAATCAATCCAACTTTAGCTCCATAAAATATTTTACATAAATTTCAAGCAATAATTATATCGTGGACCACTCAACATTTTTTCAATTTAAATTCATTTTTACCTTTTTTCTTTTGTACAAATAAACTTAATGTATAAAAAGTATATCATTAAAAGCCTCTAATTGAAATCTTTTAAATGACACTCATATTGATATATTTCTAAAAATAAATATATAGGTACATAAAGTCATTACATTAATATACCACATCCGTCTCATTTGACGGTCTGATTAGGTTAATGAAGCTTGACTGAAATTATTTTGAATTTAAATTTTCATACTATTAAGTTTAATATTAGTATATAAAATTTATATATTTAGAAGTTGCATTAAACGTATTATAAAACACTAAAAAATTAAATTTTAAAATAATTAAAGAATAATAAAGAAAATAGACAAAAAAAAAAATAGTTGATTTGACTAATAAATAGTAAACAAGACAGGTAAAATGAAACAGATAGAGTAATATTTATGTACATTAAACAATTTTTTATGAACATATAAAATGAACAGGATGCATCTACTATAAAGTGAATGAAAATACATATGATGTACATTTACGGGGCGTTTGGTTGGAAGGAAGAATAAGGTGAGAATAAAGGTAGGAATTACAATTACATTGTTTGGTAGGGAGGAATAATAAAAATGGGAGAAGTGATATAAAGACTAAAATACCCTTTGTGTAATAATATTAATAATAACATTCAAGGACAAATATGTCTTTTCCTCCCCTTTCCTTTTGCATGAATTCATTGAATTGCAATTCATAGGGAGACCTATGAATTGCAATTCATAGGGGACCTATGAATTGCAATTCAATGAATTGAGGGAATTGCAATTCCCTCCAACCAAACAATGTAGTTTATCATTTCATTGAATTACAATTCAACTCCAACGCAATTCATGCCAACCAAACACCCCCTTAGTGACGAGGTTATTAAATATGATGCGTATTTAGAGGAATATTGAATCCTATTTTTTTTTTAAAAGAAAAAGTTCAAAAAATCTTGCAGTCAATTACATAAATTTACTTTGTATTATGGTTTTTGGATCAAAAGAATCCTTAGAAAAGTAAGTGGGATTGTAACCAAAACCACTTGAAAGAATCTAGTAAAACCATGAAGCCATTTGAGTAGATGCACCAAAAACAAAAGGGAAGATTAGTAAACTCCATTAGTAATCAAAGAATCATCTTCTACTAAAATTCATCTAATGATTGCTATATCAAAGTATAGAAACTGAATTACAATATGTGTTCACAATTTCTGTTCAATCCCTATGGCCTATGAGAGAAACAGTCATTAATCTGGAAAAAAAGAGGGGAATAATGTTACAATACAGAGCCCTAAGACAAGGGATCATCTTCTATAACATAAACTGTAATAAATTACTATAAGCATGAAAGAATCATAATTCAAGAATGGAGTCAATTAATTCAATCATGATAGGAAAGATGTACCAGCATGGTTATGGTGCAGAAGGTTATGAGCAATAGTATCTCTAGCCATTCTTGCAGAAGTTGACCTCAACTGAACCTCGGGCACCATCTCGTCGTCAATGAGCTCGAAGTTGAGCTCGGGGTCCATCTCCTCGTTCCTCATTTCGCATATATTATGCAACACGCAGCACGCCCCGAGCACAACGGGCAAATCCTGGAGCTTAACTTCGGTTCTCTTCTGCAGACAAGCCCACCTCCCTTTCAGCCTAGCAAAGGCGTCTTTAGAAACACGCTGGATCTCCCCGATCTTCTCATTGAAAGCGTGCTGTGTCCATGTCAAATTCTGCTGTGCATAAGGAACAAGAACCCAATCCATGAGAGGGTAACCCGAGCTCCCAACTATCCAAACGCCATTCAACAGGCCGCCATTAGCCCTCTGGTACAGGGCGGATTTCTCGAGGACCTGATCGTCGGGCATTGATCCAGGCCAGCCAATACACACATCAGTAAACACTCCTTTGGGATCAACCACACCTTGGACAGTAATCGAGTAGGACGTTTTCTGGTTCCTCTCGGTATGCCTCTTGTTAAAATAAGCTGCCACACTAATCTTGGGAGCAATGATGGGGATATGGGTAGTGTACATTGATCCAACTACGTTTTTAATCCCGGAATTCGCCTCGTATTCATCCTTTATGCTTCTCATTTTCTCCTCATCAGGCCATTGGAGGTATTTAGGCATCAAAACAGTTTTAATGGCAGTACAAACCTCAAGAACAAGTTTATGACAAGTAGAAATGCCTAAGCCGAATTTCTTGGAAACTAGCCTGAGAGGCTCACCTGTGGCTAATCTCCATATACAAACTGCCACTCTTTGCCTCACAGGGACAGCATCTCTCAACATGGTGTTCTCCTTTGCAACCACGGAGCTCAGCTCATTGCAGATCAACTCGAATGTGTCTTTCCCCATTCGAAACGCCTTCTTGAATTCCTCCTCTGGGAAATCCGCACTGTTGCATTGATCCCACCAGTCCTGCGACCGGTTCTTCACCCACAACCGCCTCTGCGGCGGCGCGGACCCGGGTTTGTCGCTACCCGGGGGGTCTATCTCTTGCTCCTCCGCCGCTTCGGTGGCCGCCGCCGCCGCGATTGCGGCGGCGGCGGCGGCAGAAGAGTTGCCCTTCCCTTTCCTTTTCCTCTTCCCATCGATTTGCTCCACGGCGCTATCGTGCTTCTGGACGTAGGACAAATAATCCCACATCGCGCGATTCGTCTTCCTGTGATTCGCTTCGAGAAGGGCTCTGCTCTCGAGCTCTTCCCTATCCAATTCTTCCTCCTCCTGCTTATCTTGCTCCTCAAGCAACAACAGCGAGGTTAGGATCTCTTTCACCTCCCGGGTCTTCACGACCCCGCGCTCGTTGCTCCCCTCACCGTCGCCGGAAACGCCGTCGACCTTCCTCCGTCTCCGCTTATTCGGTACGTTACTAGCGCTCATTTGATTAATCCTTTCGCCGATTATTCCACGAATATATATAAGTAGCAGAAGAAAAACCGGATTTTTCCTGGAGAAGAGGAAAGTTCATATATAGGAAAAGGCAGAAAGCATTGCAGGGAAGGTGTTCGAAGTTATGTGTGAATGGAAATGTGAAAGCATTTGGGAATTAAGACTTTTGGGACCACCAGAAAATCAAGAAAAAGCTTTGACTTTTTGCAATCAACAGACAGAACAGAGGCAAAAGGGGATTGAATGTTTGAATTCTGGTTTGGGGTTTTGCAATGTGGTTTCGAGAAAACGTGTGAGTGGTGTGAACGCGGCTTTGCATTTCAGGAAGTTTCGAGGGGCGGTGATGCCGATTAAATTTTATTTTAATTTAATAATAATAAATACTCGCTTTGTCTCATTTTATCTGTCCAACTTATTATTCATAAGTCAAACAAACTCTTTATTTCTTTCTTTATTTTTTTAGTATTTTTTACTTATTTTTAAATTTAATTTTTTGTGTTTAATAATACTTTTTAGTGTAGTTTTTAAATATATAAATTTTGTATACTCTTTTGTATATTAATACTAAACTTAATATTATGAAAAATTAGATTTAAAATAATTTTAACAAGTCTCGTTAATCGAGCCAGACACATAAAATAAGATAGAGTGAATATATAAAAATAATTTAAAATTTTAACTAATAAAATATTCGTGAGTAGGTAGAAAATAGAAATGTAGAATCCAAACCTAAGGGCTGGTTTGGTAGCACTTCTCAAATTACGCGTTGATCAAATGATGAGATTTATCTAAAATCTAAAATGTTTATGTAATAACTAAATATAAAAATTAAATGTATTTAAAAAAAAAATATAAAAATTAAATTATTTTTGAGGATAATCTAAATATTTAGAGTCATACTTGTCTGAGACTGTCTCAAAGTTCTTTATTCGTGAGATAGGTCGAATCATGTCATATGCAAATGTAATGCTTATATTAGGAAATGTAATATTAAGTATGAATAAAATATTTGTTGTTTATAAGGAAAAATGTGATACTTTTACATTTTAGTATAAAATATTTATTTTTTTATTAAAAGTATTATATTTTTTCTTTTCAGTAAATTAAGGAAAAATATAATTAAAAACAAAAATATAATTAAAAACATTGATTTGACTAAATTTGATGAATATTACATATCCTGAATTGGAATAGGTTTGAATGTGTTGAAAGTGGGGCAAATGGGATTTTTAGGAGTGGAAGTTTGCATCATACGCCTACCAAAATGAGTGGATTGATTGATAATTTGATATTGTTAAATGCAATGCAGAAATAAAGACAAAATAGAAGAATATACTCCATATCATTTCTTTTCTTACCAATATCAAAATTATGGACGAGAAATAGTGTATTAGTACCAAATGATATTGGTTCAAATACGTACAATGTTTTCTGTATAGTTGGTGCGGATTCACCATATGTAAAAATGTATCATATAGTGTTCAGAAATACATCACAATAAAATGCATCAATACATCACAAAATACACATCATATCGCACCACATCTAATGATACATTTTTGAACATTTTGTGATGCATTTACCTATAGGTAAGTGACAGCACAGCCACATAAAAAGTACTGTCAAAACGGGAACCTGAACCAGTATCAAATTATGTGATCCCCATTAATTGATATTGACTTGTATAAATTAATTAGTATTTTTATGCGCGATGCGCAAGAAATAGGTGTCCAACATTAGTACTTTATAGTAAAATTTTAAATTTATTTAGATTTTAGATATTTAAATTATTGTAAATAATAATAATAATAATAATAATAATAATAATAATAATAATAATAATAATAATAATAATAATAATAATAATAATGTAAAACATTTTTATAAATTTGATATTTATATTTTAAGAAATAACTAACATATAACCTCAATATATAATGTGTATATATTATTATTATTATAAAGTGTATATTATTATTATTATTATTATTATTATTATTATTATTATTATTATTATTATTATTATTATTATTATTATTATTATTATTATTATTATTGAAACATATTAGAAAATATATGGTGGATGTATGTGCATAGAAACAATAGTGGAAAAGATAACGGAAGTTATAACGGTAGGGGTATGTTTGTCCAAAATATTGTATAGTACAACTTTTATAGCATAATATATCAAAAAACTTAACGGAAAAAATGAACATAAATGAAGGGTATAACCTTCATTCACATTTATTATGTTTTTAGATAAATGATTCTACTATTCCCTCCATTTCATTGATTTATTTATTTTTTTGAAAACCCTCCATCTTATTTTACTAGACTTTGTTATGTGAATTGCAGCAAGTGTTGGGGGTTAATTCTATACTAGTATCAGTCCGTCGGCTATTGTGTGTGTGTGTTTTTTTTTTTTTTTTTGTTAATAATTTTTGGCCATCAAGTTTATAATGTTAGATAATAATGTTAAGACTAACACAAACTGTAGTAAACAAGTAACCTGCCTCGTTACAGCGGAAGCTTTAGGATCGCCCAAATATCCCCAGCCATAGTCGTTGGTATTGCCACGAGATGGTAAACCTACAGAATAAAGGTTAGTGTCGTTTTGTCTACCACTTCTCTCCCGAATACGTGATGGTACGTGTCCTGAACCCGGGAGCTGTGGGAGGACTATTTTGCTTAGAAGCCTACATGCCATCAACATAGGCAGATATTCAGTTAAAGCTTAACTGAATATCCTGAGTTGCATAACAGATTAAGTCACTAATTGACTCAACCTCCTACTTGCACCACAACCACCCAATAATACAATATATTATAATATATTGTATTTAGGGAAAATACTTACATTCTCCCACTTGGTGCAAGTACTGGCACAACCTTCATTAAAGAACAAAATACAAGAACCATAGTAATACGTCATCTACTAATCAAGTGAGTAGTAACTACTATGATCACATGCATTTAAATTCTCTAACTTAGGTTCTTTATGAACAAACTACGTTTATTCTTAGTCCCTTAATGGATGTTTCTCAAAATATATTATGTGCACAACTGAAGGAAGAAACCATCCAAATTCACTGTATGATCTCCAAAATCTTAGAAGCATGCCTTAAGTAGAGATCTCTTAATGTTAGCATAATGCTAACTATATTCTATGACTTGTTTATAAGTTAACATAAACACTACCTCTAACGGCTAAGAGCTTGGAGTTGACACGTCTGTCACTCCCACTCATTAAGATAGCCAAAAGATAGTCAAGTCACAGAAACATTCCAATAACATAAACCATAAGGTCTAAGTCAATAATTTGGAATCTTAAACAGACACCAACTTCCCAAATAATCTCAAGGTTCACCTCGAAATTAATTGAACATTACGAGTCTTATTATGTCTTATAAAATTGTTTTGAGCCTTACAAAACAAAAAATGGCCCAGGATCAATTTTGAAGAAACTAAAGACTCTGTTAATTGCTAAAGAATTTATTAATTGGCAGTGCACCACAAGTTAAATGTTTTCGTTCTAATAAATTCATTAATATTGTTACAACATTTTCATAAATATGTTGTACAACCAAACGTTCAATGAAATGAACTTATGAATTATAAGAACAAAAGACTAAATTAATACTTGTGGAAACTTTTGGACTTATTGCTAGACGCACAATCCAATTTGTAATGTATGAAAACAACTAAATCCATCAGCTTTAATGGAGTATTTTAATGATCTTTTTCTAAATGATCACTCCCACTGATTAAGATATTCTTTAGCCAAATTAATGATATAACACTCATAATTGATTTGACCAACTAAATAATGAAGATATAATTCTCCACCATTAGTTGGGCACACTAAATAATCAATATTTGGTTCCAATTATAGTCCAACTAAATGAATGATTAATGAGGACATGATTCTCCACCATAGTTGGACATACTAAAATAATAAAATACGCCTTCCAAAACCAAGTTGGAATTCGGCTCAGAAGATATATTTTATTATTGGAATCCAAAAGAAGTATATCATACCACGTAACTTACTATAGTTAGTCCAAATAACCAAGTAAGCTTCGTGAAAAATAATTAATAAAAGGTGTATCTAAATTTTGGGAAGTGACTAAATACATGTTTTGCCAATGCAAACCATGAAACTTAGAATTATAATTGAACTAAATTTATAAATTCTAAGAAATTGGGATAAAGTTATTATCTAATGGGTTGATGAATTTATTTGACATAAAACTTGCCTGTGAGCTAAAGTTTTAATTCTATTAAATTCAATTAAACACTTATGATAGTATTTTATCTCAATTACTAAATGGCCAGAAGAATCTAGTGACATAAAACTTGCCTGTGGGCTAAAGTTTTACTCAATAAGATCCAACTGAAATTTTATGATGAAACAATTAGCAAATGAGTTGAAGAATCAAGTGACATAAAACTTGCCTGTGGGCTAAAGTTTTAATTCAATTAGATTCATTACAACTATACAATTATCAAATGGGTTGAAGAATCAAGTGACATAAAACTTGCATGTGGGCTAAAGTTTTAATTCAATTAAATTCATTACAACCATTATGACCAAGAAAACACTTAAGAGATCATGCTCCTTATCTTAATCCCTGTGGGCAAATTAAGATATATGACCTAAAGTTTACATCATAAAATTAAGCTTCATGACAGAGGTGAAAATTACTCATAAAGTAAGTAAAATTCTTTATTCCTATCATTACTGATAAAACTACTAAACTACATTCCGATACATAATTGCCTGTGGGCTAAATTATGATCATAGTTCAGTATTTCATCCTAATTAATCATACAAATATAACGAAATTGCCTGTGGGCTAAATTCCATCATATTACATAAAATTAATCACAATTGATATGTCTAAAACTTTATGTGACCCTAACAACTCAATATATAATTTTAACTGATTAAGGATGCTGTGGCTACTCCCCAACTAATTAGAATTATAAGATCACTAGACATTCATCAAATTTTATGTGACCCAACAACTCAATATATAATTTTAACTGATTAAGGATGCTGTGGCTACTCCCTAACTAATTAAAATTATAGGATCACTAGGCATTTATCATTGCCATCTTTATGTGATTTGAACTTTAGACAATTCTTAGTAAATTAAAGATGCTGTGACTACTCTTTAATTAATCTAGAAATTGTAATCACTTGGAAAAAGGGGAATTTAAAGCCTAACAAACAAATTAAACCAACACATGATATACAATTATTAGGTATACTCCCAGGAAAGTTGGTCGAGACGAAGCTCGGTTAAATACCAACTCCTTAGACAGAGTAGCGTCGCAAGGGGACTAGTAGCAACAAGGCTTTTAAGCCAGGGCCATAGAACTAGTATTCCTCCCCAAGAAACTTCCCTAAGTCATGTGTTCTCATGTTTGAAGTAAAAGCGTTTGGGAGATCTATAAGATGGTAGATTCACCTATGGATAAGGCTTTAAATTGATGAACTAATTGACAGACTAAACGTGCATAAATTCAGGCACTACCGCAACTAAAGTTTTATGCATAGGTCCAACTTAATAAGGAACTAATATAATTCCATCCTAAAGTATGCATTTCTAAAGGCATAATAAAATTGCATAATTTAAAAAAAACAGAATATTATGCAGTGGACAAGTATGCATAAAATCAAACATTAAACTCATATATTCTAAATAAATTGCATAAACCAAAACAATTTTAAATATGAGCAATAACCTCAAAGTATACAATTAATATTCAAAACTAGTATGATTTCTAACCAAAAGAAATTCAAAATTTGAATAATAATATAATAGATGTATACTTTGAAAGGTTAAAAACTATAAGCCCACGTGAAAAAGTTTTAATTGCATAAAATCAAATTTGTGAGAAATAGGCTAAATTCACAAATATCAAGCCATAGTATATGTTTTATTCGTAAATAAAAAAATCTCACAAATCTCAACTGCATAATTAAACTTAATATTATGCACTTAATGTGATTAAAAGCATAAAACAATTTAAAGAGTATGAAAAACACTAAATGTGTATTCAATTATTCATACTTAACTAAATGTGGGCAATGGCATCTAAAATCATAATTCAAATACTAAATAAATTGCCAAGAAAACATGTTTTTCCAAAATCTGAATTGATTAAAAAAAAATCACTCTCCAAAACTCAATTAATAATATTATTAATGGCAAAAAATCGTAAATAAACCAAAAAAGGAATAAATAGCCATAATAATAGTATTATGTTAATTTGGAGGCTAAATATGAAAAAACAATAGTTAAAACTGTTAAACTTTAAAACATTTTTGGATATAACTTTAAAATGTAATAAAACTTAAGTCCGAAAATAAATGTCACATAAATCAATTTGGAAACAATTCATGACTTAATACCATAAAAATAATGTTATCATTAATTAAAATATTAATAGTAATAAGGAGCATTATAATCACTATGAACATTTTAATAATGACAAACATGGTAATACATATCTTAATGTTTTCATATTCTTAAGGATAAAATGTGACTAGTTCAAAATGGTTAACAGCTATAACAGTAGTTACCAATAATAATAAACTATAATTAATGATTTGCGTACCTTAATGATGCAAACTGCATCTATCAATAGCACTAACAGCGATAGCGAAGAAAAACCACCAAAATCTCCCATATTCACGGAGAGTTTAGTTGAATCGCCCAATGGTACGCAACAGTTTAATGGTAACACTTAATTACCATTATTAATAATAATGGAAAAATGAAGTGACATGGGTAATCTTACCAATGTACCAAATATAGTAGATTACCATGAATTAATAATTATTATGAAAGGTAATAAATGAGATTAGCCCCTCAACTTAATATAACAGTAATCATTAATGTAAATTAACAATAACCACAATAAATGTAAAACTGTAATTAAGGGATGCTAAATACTAATCTCAATTTACCACATAATAATTAATCAATACAGTAATGAGTCGGAGATTAAAATTAAGGTATAACCAAATTACCCAAAAAAATGTAAAGGCAACATAACTATGTACATTGCTTACCATTAAGAAAACAGAATATTATTGTTAAGGCCCTTAAAACTATTAATAGATTCAAACATAATCAGCTTAAATAACAGTTATAATTCTTAATGGCCAAGACAATAATTATAATTCTTAATAGCTTCAAATGGTAATTGTAATCCTTAAACCCTTAATGACTCAAAATCACGCAATGATAATAATTATAGCACAAAATTGCTTAAGTCAGGCCCATGAACCTTAATGTCCCAAGTTAATTATAACATGAATGATAAATGCTCTAATATGGAAATAGATCCAAACATTATATTATCACCAACGATAAATACCGTTAACAAAATACGGTAGTTAGTAATAATTAAAACTTAATAAACATGTTATAAGAAAAATAAAAAATAAAAATGTGCTACAATTATTATTAACATATCAATCAAAGAGGTGGAATCCATACTTAAACGACCCATATAGGTCCTAAATAGCTTGTTCAAAATAGGTTTTAAAAGTCCCAAGTGAAAAATAGGACTAAAATATGCTCAAATTAAATGAGAAACGAACAAGCTGTCTTAATAGGCTATATTGTCCAAAATTAACCTAAGGATCCAAAAATTGAATGACATTTAATATAACGACTACGAATTAATAATATGCTATATCCAATCTTAATATATGCTTTTCTAAATGTACAATTATAATGAAATAATTTATGAATATACAAAGCATGATTGGATTTTTGCAAATTAATATATTATTAACTCATAAATACTAAATAAATTGCAATAATTCAAGCAATTTAATATGCACATCAATATTAAATTAAGATTCAAGTAGCAAATTTAATACTTAATATTTGCTCAAAATTGAATAATAATTTAATTGTGAATATAATGCCAAAATTGAGAGAAAACTAAAAGGCATTAATACAACTCTCAATATTAAATTAGAATTCAAATAGCAAGTCAAAACTTAATGTTTTGCTCAAATGAATAATAATTTAATTGTGACAAGAATTTCTATAATGGCAATAATTCAATCGCAAATAATGTCACAATTTGAACTCAATTTGAAATTTTTAATGCCAAAATTAAAGAATAACTAAAGGACATTATTATTTCAAAATTAAACAATTACTAATATTTACCATTTGCTTAAACAATATAATTCACAATATTAATTAAGATAATATTAATATGGTAATATAAATCCTAATAATCACCATTTACCAAAATTAATATATATAAACATAATTATTAAAGATAAAGCAAATATTAGGGAAAATGGCACTTTTTACCCCTGAGTTATATACTTATAGCACTTTTTCCCCCCCAATTATTTAGGTAAGCACATTAGTCCCCTCAATTATTCTAAAAGTGGTGCTTTTTCCCCATGATATATTAAATTGACATTTATACCCTTAAAGTAAACATTTTATTTATTTTACTACTCCAACAAATTATTGCGTATACATAGGGATGACCACGGTTCGGTTTGAATTGAACCGGATACTAAAGCAATCGAATTAATAGTTTCCGGTTATAATTCAGATCTAGAATCCAATATTTAAATGTCAATTTATTAAAATTATGTATCAAAAAAATTGAATCTTGAACCGTGAACCGGCGGTTCCGGATCCGATTCGCGATTTTGAACCGTCTTTATTTTAAAATTTTATTTTTCATTTTAAAAAAGTCTAAATTCAACAATAAATGTATTTTATTTTTTCAATTCGAAACATGAACCGTCCGTTCCGGTTCACGATTTTAATAAACTCTAAATATCGAATTTCGATTCTAAATTGTAATTGGAATATTTTAGTTTGGTTGCTATGGTGTTTGTTTGGTTTGAACCATGGTCATAATTTGTTGGAGAAAAAAAATAAATTAAATATTTAGTTTAAGGGTAAATATGTCCATTTAACATTTTAGGGGGAAAAACAGCCACTTCAATAATTTAGGGGGAAAAAATGCTATAGGTATATAACTCAGGGGGAAAAAGTGTCATTTTCCCCAAATATTAATATATGGTAAATAAAAGCAATTGCTCCTTAAATAAAGGCCTACCAGGAAGAGGAAACCGTCGATTTCCATGGATGAAGACGCCGTCCGAAATTTGAGGAGCAGTGACGAGCCGCAATCGGCCGTCCGTCTTCTTCCAACAGCGCACCATCCAACATACCAATGTAGCCGGAAAACCAGCGCCACTACCGACAGAGAAGCAGGCCGCTGTCGTTTCATCGCGTGAAGGGAAACAGCAGGCCACCGCCGACGTCACGCCGTCGCCCACGTAGAGCTCACCGTCGTTGTGCATGGCAACCGGCGACTGGAGAGAATCTGTTGTCCCTCTGATGCGGGGCCGACGGGAGAAAAGAGACACCGCCTGCCGTTGCAGCCCGCGACCCGCCGACAACCGCCGCCTGCAATACTCGCGACGCCTTCTTCAACTTGCAAGACAAGAGCAAGGCCGCCACCGCCGCCGTCGGCCGCCGAGCGTCGCCGGAAAAGACAGCAACAAAAAAAAACCAGAAGCAGCTCCGAGAACCAGTACCTCGGATACCTTGTTGTCGTTGCCCAATGGTGTTGGTTGTAGCCACCCTCCGCAACGGCCGAAATCAACAAATTAATGTTCAACGCCATCACTCGTATTCCAGTACTCAGAAAAACACAACAAATAATTCCAAAAACAAAACAGGAATTAAATTGTGCTTAATGCCAAAAACCAAGAATACATACTACGAAGAATTAATAATTTTTCAGCGCAGTACAAATAACCAGACAGGGATTATTAAGGCTTTGATACCAAATGTTAGATAATAATGTTAAGACTAACACAAACTGTAGTAAACGAGTAACCTGCCTCGTTACAGCGGAAGCTTTAGGATTGCCCAAATATCCCCAGCCATAGTCGTTGGTATTGCCACGAGATGGTAAACCTGCAGAATAAAGGTTAGTGTCGTTTTGTCTACCACTTCTCTCCCAAATACGTGATGGTACGTGTCCTGAACCCGGGAGCTGTGGGAGGACTATTTTGCTTAGAAGCCTACATGCCATCAACATAGGCAGATATTCAGTTAAAGCTTAACTGAATATCCTGAGTTGCATAACAGATTAAGTCACTAATTGATTCAATCTCCTACTTGCACCACAACCACCCAATAATACAATATATTATAATATATTGTATTTAGGGAAAATACTTACATATAATTAATTAGATTCGATTTCTCAATTATTAAAAATTTAAGAAGAAAAATAAGAACACTATAGTCGAGATACAAAATTAGATTTAACTCTATATATTAAGTTACTCTTTTGTAGTTTTCAAAAAAAAAAAGTTACTCTTTTGTATAACCGACTCACATATTCTTATATCTGAGACGAGTCGGAACAATATAAAAATGTGATACTTATATTGAAAAATGTAATACTAATAAGTGTTTGTTATTTATAAGAGAAAATATAATACTTTTGAGGAAAAAATGTAATATTTTTAAATCAAAATGTAAAAGTATTACATTTTCACTCAAAAGTATTACACATTCCCTTATAAGTAACAAACACTTTATTTTTTATAAGTATTACATTTTCATCTTGACCAAACCCGTCTCACGCGATTTCACACAAATTTTTATCCAATATATTAATATAGACGACTTGTAATCCACTGCAAATATTATTTTCTTTTTTAAGGTAACGCTTGGTTGGGGCTTTTGTACCATACTATTAGATTTGATATTCTTTACCATGTTTATTTGTCCACTACCCTCCTTTTGTACTCAAATCGTTTAGTTATTATAAAACTCAATACCATTCTCCTACCCTACTTTAGAACAATAATAAAAAAAAAGAATAAAAAAATGTCATTGTCCAAACATTAAATATGAGACTTTAAATAAATAAATAAATATAGACACACACGCCAACTGCTATGTAATGTAAAGGCACATCTGTTATTATTCTAAATGGGTAGTCACATTATAGAACCTTGATTAAAGATTGAAAAAGTATAAAACAGATACTACCTTGTAAAGAATTATGAGTGTTTCAATTATATATATATATATATATATATATATATATATATATATATATATATATATATATATATATATATATATATATATATATATATATGTTTATGTTCTAGTGCGGGTGAATGCTTCCCGTGTGGCTGTGCGGGTGATTAATGTGCGTGAGTTTTGTACTTAAGGTGCGTGAGTCTTGTGCTTAAGGTGCGTGAGATTTGTGATTAATGTGCGTGAGTGTGTAGTTCTTAATGTGCGTGAGTTTTGTACTAAAGGTGCGTGAGTCATGTGCCTAAGGTGCGTGAGTTGTGTGTTTAATGTGCGTGAGTGTGTACTTAATGTGAGTTGTTGTTGAAACTTTAAAGTGCATGAGTTTTGTGCCTAATATGCGTGAATTTTGTGCTTAAGGTGCGTGAGTCTTGTGCTTAAAGTGCGTGAGTTTTGTACTTAACGTGTGTGAGTGTGTACTTAATGTGAGTTGTTGTTAAAACTTAAGGTGCGTGAGTTTTGTGCTTAAGGTGTGTGAGTTTGTGTTCTGAATGTATTTTGTTTGTGTGTTTAATGTGCATCTGTTGTGTACTTAAAGTGCGCCAGTATAATGCTTAATGTGAGTGCACCCGCACAACAGCACGGGAAACACCACCCCCACCTGATCCCTTCCTTCCTTCCCTCTCTCTCTCTCTCTCTCTCTCTCTCTCTCTCTCTCTCTATCTATCTATATAATATATATATATATATATATATATATATATATATATATATATATATATATATATATATATATATATATATATATATATATATATAGGGGATAATTCACGTGCGAAGGACCTCTCAGGTGAAAAAAGGGATGAGATCTGAGCCGTTGATCTAGATTAGATCAACGGCTCAAAATGAAAGAATTTTTTTTAAAGAAAAAAAAAACGTTTTTTGGCAACATAGATGCGAATGATCTTAATAAGTGTCTTGAACTTATGCACCTTAAGTGTCGAACTTATGCACCTTAAGTCTCGAACTTAATCACCTTAAGTCTTTGAACTTATGCACCTTAAGTCTCGAACTGATGCACCTTAAGTGTCGAAATTATGCACCTTAAATACTAAACTGATGCAACTTAAGTTTCGAATGATGCACCTCAAGTACTGAACTGATGCACCTTAAGTTTCGAATTGATGCAACTTAAGCTTCAAACTTATGGTGCTTAAGTTGGAAAATAATGCACCTTAAGCCTTAAATTTATGCGCCTAGAGTATGAAAGTAGATATTACTAATGAATCAAAGTTATGCACCTTAAGAGTTAAATTCATTCATCTTAAGTTGGAAACTAATGCACCTTAAGCTTGAAATTTATGCACTTAGAGTCTGTAAGTCATGCACCTTAAGAGTTAAACTAATGCACCTTAAGCTTTAAACATACGCACCATAAGCTTTAAACATACGCACCATAAGCAATAAACTTATGCACCTTAAGCTATAAACTTACGCACCTTAAGTTTTAAACTTAAGCACATTAAGCTTTAAACTTAGCCACCTAAAGCTATAAACTTACGCACCTTAGGCTATAAACTTATGAACTTTAAATTATAAACTTACGCACCTTAAGCTATAAACTTACGCACCTTAAGCTATAAATTACACAATTTAAACTATAAACTTACGCACCTTTAGCTATAAACTTACGCACCTTAAACTTTGAACTTACGCAAAATTACCATAATGTCACCATGTTAAAAAAAAAAAAATTCTTCATTCTGGAACGTTGATTTTGGCTAGATCAATGGCTGAGATTTCACCATATTTTTTACCTAAGAACTCATTCGCATTTGATCTCTAGTCTATATACACACACACATGTATGTTATTATATATTTTTTATTTAAATTAATTAATTAATTATTTATTTATTTATTTATTTTGATTTCAATTTCTATTTACTATCAAACAAAGAAATTTATTCCTCTTAAACTCATTATCAAGCATTTGATTCCAATTATCACTCTGATTCCAATATTTGAACCAAATGCCTCCTGAATTTATCTCCTAAGGTACTTCTCCTAACATATAGTTTCAAAACTCTTTTTGAGGGGAAGTTTCAAAACTCTTTATATTCATTAAAAACATATAAATTAGTCGACCAAATCATGAGTTAAATAAAAAAATTCATTTAGTAATTAAATATATACTCCGTAAAAGTTAATGGAGTATTGTCCAGATTATTATGGTATAAATATATGACAATGTAGCGTCATTTGTCACCATAAAATAATTACCTTAAATGATAAAGCTATTTGATAACGAAATGATAAGATAATAAGACGCAGACGTTTGGGTGGGGAGGGTTGAAAGTTGAAACTACGCGGTTGTAATAATTTTGTAAACATTGGGATCGGAGGATGATTAGATTTGAGATTTGAGAATTGAGATGTTTAAGTTGGGCAAATGTAGGTACATCATTTGACCTTTTTTTCTTGCTTCCAACCAATTCCAATCACTTTCTTCGCTGCCTTAAAATCATTGTAATCCTATCACATTTGGAATCTTATTGCTCAATAATCTTGCAAAGTGGGACCATTTCATAATTGTGATAGCATTCTAATTTCATGTCACGTAATTTCAAACTTGAATTGAATATTGCGTTTTATTTCAAATAAAATTTTAAATTGAAAGTTAGATTATCTAAAAATCTAAAAACATAATAGTCTGGTAAAAAATTGGTCTATAGGTCAATTTTGACTTTCTTGATCACTATTAATTGTTTGATTTAGTTAAAATATTAATATAAATGTTTCGTTAGTTAATTAGCATTTTGCAACTTCAAAATGTTAAAATTCAAAAAGCTAGTCCAAACAACTTTTTCAATTAGCTTTTTTAGAAAAGAAATTAATAGCTAATTTATCAAACACTTTTCTACAACAACTAATGTTATCAACTAGTTATACCTTCTAATGAACACAATCAGCTAACAGCTAACAGTCATTTACCAAACAAGACCAATAAGTATTGATCAAAATTATATTCTTAATTTATATTCATGTTTTAAGTGCTAATCATTTTATACATTGTGCTTTTAGAGTTATATATATATATATATATATATATATATATATATATATATATATATATATATGAGAGAGAGAGAGTTCACATGAGGATCACAATATATATATATGGTTGAGTTCACATGAGAACAGTGATATAAGGACACGACAAATTAGTATCGTGCACACAATGTCACACTAGCATACATGTATACATCAGTTTTCGAACCTAGACTTTATTAATTAATAAACCTATGCACACGACATACACACTATGGCACACGACATACAAACTAATGGCACACGACTACACATGTCAACCCTATGCACACGACTACATTAGGTCATGCACACGGCACACAGATTAATGACACACGACTATACATGTCCGCATAGTCCTCTATAATATACTTGTCCTCACTTGAACACACACACAAACACACACACACATAGGGTTGTGTTCACATGAGGACAGTAATATATGGAGGACTGTGCGGATAGATAATGGGCACACGACAAATTAGTATCATGCACACAATTTCATACACAATGGCACAGTAGTATACATGTAAACAGCAGGTTTCGAACCCAAGCTCTATTGATTAACAAACTTATGCACACGACATACAAATTATGGCACACGCCTACATTCGGTCATGCACACGACATACAGACTAATGGCACACGACTACATTTGTCCTCACAGTCCTCTATAATATAGTTGTCCTCATTTGAATACACACACACACACACACACACACACACACACACACACACACACACACACACATATATATATATATATATATATATAAAATGTTGCAAAAATCGGCGCCTAGGCGCTGCCCGACCGCGGCGAGGAAGGCTGGAATCGGCCCCTCCGCGGCCGGGCGGTAAGGTGGCTGAACCGGCGATTTTTTTTTTTAGTTGTAAAGTGTCAAAAGTTCGGCAAAGCATAACTTTTAACTCGATTTTTCGTTTTGGACAATTTTTTTTTTCAAATTGCGTATTTTTTCGAGATTTATGTGCAACAAACTGCCGTAGGCGGTTTGCCCATCCAATTTCTCAAACAAATTCACAACTTCACCATTGCCAATCTATTGATACATTAAGTTATTAAGTTACTTCAATAGAATAAATTTTTCAGTGTACTGGAGATCGAAGAACACAATTCCCTAACTATTATCTTTATATATAATAAAGCATATTTTGCCACAAAATTTTTCCTCCAAAGTGTGAATGCATTTTGATAGAAACAAGATTAGCAAGTATGAATGCATTAATTTTGTGGGTAGATGCATTTATACATAATTTTTGAAGTTATTATGTGTATTTATATTTTATAAATTATATTTTATTATTATAACTCTATCTCTATATATATTAAAGCATAATGAAGTATAGAAAAAGTTTTATTGTGTTCAAATTTATTGGTAAAGTTTTATATTTAATATAATTTGTGTATATATTCATTTAAACTTCAATTATAATTAATTTGACTCCACATATACAAAGAGGAGAAATTAGATATAAAATAAATATAGTTCTTATATAAATAATCTTTTTCAAATGAATAAGTTTTTTATGGAGATTTTCGACAAATATCGCCTGTTATTTTATTTACAAATTTTATTTAAATACGTTAGTTGTATAATTAAAGTAGTTATTTCAAATTCAAATTCCTTTCAAAAAAATAATAATTCAAATTCAAATAATAATACAAGTAACAATAAACTTTAAAATTAACATAATAATAACATAATTAAACTTTTAAAAATATTAAATATTACATTGTATAGTTATACTTATATTTTTAATCAAACTAATTCTGAGTTCAAGAACTCAAGTACGTTTTTCTGTTTCCACAACCATTACTTTCTTTGCTAATTCAGAGGACGTCAAAAATTTAATTAGTAAATTTGTTAAATTAATAATAGTTCGTGCATCGCACGAGACAATTACTAGTTGTTCTAAATAATAGAATCAATCTTAATACACAAACAGATTTGTATATTACAGAATACTTGAAACGTATTGTAAAATGTGATACATATAAAAGAGGAAAAAGCTACACAATACTTGAACCCTTCTAAGTCATCACTTTATTCTTCAATCCAGCACTATGCCTCAACTACTCAACATCAACCTAATAATAAAAGAAATTAGTTACAGATTGAAATAAAATTTTTAAAAAAGATTGAAATGGTTAATCTTATTACCCAATAAAATTGAGAATTATGATCACCAATGCCTAGCTGGAATACTTTATGCAATATGTGAAAATTCAAGAGAAACAAATATAATTGAAAATAGTTAATAAATAAATATAAAAGGAAACTAAAACATGAATATAGCATTTTATACTGCAACATTAAAAAACATAAACTGCATAATCACACAAAAAAAAAAAAAAAAAAAAAAAAAAAAAACGTGTAATCCTTACTTCACGTATAGACACTAAAGTTAATAGAATGGAATGCTTCAATTGAAAAGCCAAGCTCCAAATTGCTCTTTCACAATCTTCTGTTTCAGTCTTGGTAATGGAGTGCTGGGTTTTGGACTATATTTATAGGTGACTTAGGAGTGTTTGAGTACAACATGAAGTTGGGCAATCGTTATATCCTACACCACGGCGCACATAGCACTGTGCACCGCGCGCCTCCCAAAACGACGTCGTTTTGGGGTAGTGTTGGGAGGCGCGGCAGGAAGTTGCTGAGATTATGTGTATTTGTTCACAACGTTATGTGTATTTGTTCACAACGTTATGTGTATTGGTTCATACAGTTACGTATATTTTTTATACAATTATGTACATTCTTTTTATACAATTATGTACATCCGAATCAGAAAATTCGTGTGTATTATGTTAAGAGTTGATGTGTATTATGTTAAAAGTTTATGTTTATTATGTATTATGTTAGATTATGTGTATTATCTTTTAAAAAGAGTATGTATATTTTGTTATATAATTATGTACATTCATGTATAACATTATGTGTATTCTAGTATAACATTGTGTACATTCTTGAACAGCGGATTTTTTTTTTAAGAAAAAACTACTGCCATTCACTGGGGCGGGAAATTTCAAAAAAAAAATAATTAAAACGACGTCGTTTTGCATCTGGGCGCATAGTGTAACGCGCGCCGTGGTGTAGGATATAAATTGCCGAAGTTGGGAGATTGGGTTTGATTTTAACTAGGAATTAAGCATGCATGTTTTTAAGATTTTTTTTTTATTTAAATCTTAATTTTCTTGATAAATTATAGACACATCTATTAGATGAACAGATGGCCTGTAGATTTAAAACTGTTTTATACTTAAAATTAAGAATCAAATTCTTACATTTGGTTAAAAATGAATGAATTCTTTTCACTCAATCACATGTCAAATTATATCGTGCACCGCGGTGCATAATCGATTATGCACCGCACGTCAAAACGACGTCATTTTATTTAATGAAAAGAAACGTCATCTGTTTTGCGCCATTCCGCAAAAAGTAACTTTGTTATTCAGTTTCATTTTGTATATACTATAGTTTCATTCGATATAACTACAGTTTCATTTCAATATAACTTCAGTTTCATTCGATATTATAACACTCAAATATGTGAAAATGTTATTTAATTTTATTTTATATACACCATAATTTCATTAAAACACAACTACATGATCATTTCGATATAACTACAGCTTCATTACACAATATACACTCAAAAATGTGAAATGTTATTCAGTTACATTTTATATACACTGCAGTTTCATTTCATTTCAATTGCAGTTTCAGTTGATAATATAAAAATAATACGTGAGGCAATGTCAGTTTAGATACACTGTAGTTTCATTTCAATACAACTACAGTTTCAATTGATAATATATAAAATAATACGTGAGGCAGTATCGGTTTAAATACACTGTAGTGTCAGTTGATAATTAATACATTAAATATGCGCGCTCCGTTAACTTTAACGGCGCGCCGTTTCTTTACTTAAAAAACGGTGTCGTTTTGACCGCGGTGCACTTACACTGCGATCCACGATATAACGACTGCAACCACATTGTCATAGAGGTGAAACTTTGGAAGAATGACCACAGATCGAGTCTCACCAGCGACAGTGTGGGAGCAACCTCTCAAAGTGAGGGGGCTCCTTGTGTGCAGTGAGCAAATGTCTAGCCTCTATAGTTCATGTTCAGTTGAATCACCATAATTTACATTCTCCTAAATGTTCTGTCGGGCCCCCAAATGCTCTGTCAGATCGGACCGAGGTGTGGGGGGCCGGTTGGGGTTCAACCTTTTGGAAGAACGACTGCAATCACATCTGGTGGGCTTCGTTGTAATATGCCTTCTGCTCAATCGTTATATCCTACACCACGGCGCACATAGCACTGTGCGTCGCGCGCCTCCCAAAACGACGTCGTTTTGGGATAGTGTTGGGAGGCGCGGTAGGAAGTTGCTGAGATTATGTGTATTTGTTCACAACATTATGTGTATTTGTTCACAACGTTATGTGTATTGGTTCATACAGTTATGTGTATTTTTTATACAATTATGTACATTCTTTTTATACAATTATGTACATCCGAATCAGAAAATTTGTGTGTATTATGTTAAGAGTTGATGTGTATTATGTTAAAAGTTTATGTTTATTATGTATTATGTTAGATTATGTGTATTATCTTTTAAAAAGAGTATGTATATTTTGTTATATAATTATGTACATTCATGTATAACATTATGTGTATTCTAGTATAACATTATGTACATTCTTGAACAGCGGATTTTTTTTTAAAGAAAAAATTACTGCCATTCACTGGGGCGGGAAATTTCAAAAAAAAATAATAATTAAAACGACGTCGTTTTGCATCTAGGCGCATAGTGCAACGCGCGCCGTGGTGTAGGATATAAATTGCCCCTTCTGCTTGCTTCTTGTTTACAGCGAAAACGTGTTTACATAAAACTGGATTTCAGATTCGTAGAAGTCGAAGTTTTCGGCGGAAATGAAAGGCGTTTCCCCATTACTGCAAGCCACCCCATTTTCACTTTATAAAAATTATATTATATTTAGTCTAGATTTCTAAAACTAATAATGCGAAATCTACTATATTAATAACAACCAAGAGGGTTATCTACTATCTATTATATTAATAAGAGCTCAAAAGAGTTATGTCTATAATTGACAATCATTATTGTGTGGACCATGGTCCACACAAGTTGTGTTAGCCATATTTTGTATACTATAAAATAATATACATTCAATACAAAAATAATGTACATTCAATACAAAAATAATGTACATTGTATTCAGGGGATGTATATTACTTTTGTACTGAGTGTACATTATATTGAATAATCTACATTTAATACAAAAATAATGTACATTTAGTACAAAAATAATGTACATTTAGTATATTAAAAATATACTTTTTATTATTGTCCATGTAACATTGTATGGACCATGGTCCACACAATAATTTGCCTATAATTGATAGAAAAAAATAACAGTCAAATTTTTTAATCAAATGAATGGTTCAGATTTAACAGATTTTAATTTTTTTCTTAAGATTTCTTAATTTATCCTTAATGAATATAATTATCCGTTAACTTTTCCGTTAAATATTATCTTTTCCGTTAATTTCTGTTAGTTCACCGTTAACTTACTCATTGATTTGAATAAGAAAGGTCTTAGGTTCGAACCCCATCCCAATCAAAGTTGGCATAATTAGTACTCTATTTTACTCTTATTAAATTAAATAATAATAATCTAGTGGCTACAACAAAAAATAATACATATGCATTTCTTTAATTTAGAATTATGTGTCTACAATGTCTTTATTCAAAAAAAATTATTCATTATCAATAAATTAAATAAGAGAAATAATTTCATTAGTTATATTGTATTTACTTTTCTCCAATATGAAAATTCTTTACATTCAAATTCATCAATTGATTATATTTGCTACATTGTCATTCATGGTTGCAAAAATCGCGCCTAGGCGCTAGGCGGCTGGCCGCCGCTGCGAGGAAGGCCGGAATCGGCCTCCTCCGCGGCCGGCCGGCTAATATATAAGTATATAATATAATATGTTTGTTTTAGTGAATTTTGGCGGAAATTATAATCATCACAAAATTTTCATAGTTTCTGTTGATGGTGAATAAGTCGATATATAAAAATAATATATATACACAAAAATATAGACAAGGGATCAAGTGCCAATGCATCTAGTTCCTTGCGCAAAAGAAAGTCTATATACTATACAATGCAAAAAAAAAAAAAAAAAATTAAAAGACTATCTACTATACTAATAATCTATCTACTATCTACTATACTAATAAGAACCCAAGAGAGTTAGGCCTATAATGGGTAGAAAAAATGGCGGTCAAATTTTTTAATCAAATGAATGGCTCAGATTGATCAGATTTTAATTTTTCCTTGAGATTTCCTAATTTATCCTTAATGAATATGATTATCCATTAACTTTTCCGTTAAATATTATCTTTTCCGTTAGTTTCTGTTAGTTCACGGTTAACTTATTCATTGATTTTAATAAGAAAGGTCTCAGGTTCGAATCTCATCCCAATCAAATTAAAGTTGACATAATTAGTACTCTATTTTACTTATTAATAATTTAGTAGCTACAACAAAAAATAATACATATGCATTTCTTTAATTTAGAATTATGTGTGTACAATGTCTTTATTCAAAAAAAAAATAATTCATTATCAATAAATTAAATAAGAGAAATAATTTCATTAGTTATATTGTCTTTATTTTTCTCCAATGTAAAAATTCTTTACATTCAAATTAATCAATTAATTATATTCACTATATTGTGTATTATCTTTTTTTTGTGCACTATTTTTTAATTAAATATTAAAGTTATAATACAAAATAATGCTATATATTTATTTACCAAGTATTTTATTAATACCATGAAAAAATTAAAAAAACATAATTAATAAAGACAGTCATATTAACTATTTGAGGGATTTGTTGACAAAGAGAGTATTCAAATCACACAACAAATTGAAGTGAGAACTATATCGCAATGTCCTTGTTTGAAAATCAGCAATTAGCGGTTAGCGTTAACGAATTTGACCAGCGAATTATATCAACGGTTGGTAAAAAGATATTTGAAAAAATTAACCGTTTAGATTAACATGTAAAATGACCTAAGGGTATACATATAATAATAATAATAATTGTTATAAAAAATTAAAAAAAGTATAATTAAGCCAATCATATTAACTTCTTGGGGGATTTATTGACAAAAAGAGTATTCAAATCACATAACAAATTGAAGTGGGAAACTAACTTGTAATGTTCTTGTTTGGCAATCCGCTGTTAGCTCTTCAATATTAGTATATATTTAATATTTTATGTCCTAATTTTTATTTGCTCTCCCTTATTTTTTGTATTTGGTTTCAACCATACCCATACAATTATTTTATCGACAATTATAATCAATCTTGACTATATTATCTTACATTTGTAAACTAAGAATTACCTATTTAAATACACAAATTCAACATTCAATTATCTATGCATGAACAATTCCAATATAATCTTGCATTGATATATTTTATAGTACTTATTTTAAAAAAAAAAAAAAAAACGGTGGGCGTTATCTCAATCGCGCAATGCGCGTAAAAAAAACTAGTTGTATATATAATGGTGCAAATTCACTTTCCAAATACAAAGCCTTTCCACTTTAATTTTTCAACTCAAATGAGTTTACTTTAATAATCAATTTCGCATTCACCTATTATTCAATTTTGAACGTACAATATATCCACTTTTTCACCTCACTACAAAGAGTATGAATCCACATTGACCTGACCCAAATTCAGAGTAAACCCCATATATATTTGTACCACAAAATAGTCATTTAAATGCCATTTTTAAGTTAATTAAAATTCCTTCTTACTTGCAATATTTAGCATTGGTTGTAGCGATATTTCATATTAATGGTTATAAGTGACTCGACAAAAACGTGGTTCACAACTTTTTCCTATTATAACTTTTTGCGTCAATTTTGTTGAAATTTGTAACAACTACTGTAATGCGCAAGTAAATTTGTCTCTCTGATGAGATATTGAGTAATCGTAATTTACATTCTCTTAAATACTTTGTTTGATTAATGTATGAGAGACTTTGGAGTTAAATGTGTGAGAGACTTTGAAGATAAAAATTCAACATTTTGGGACAAGTAAATTCTCTTTCATTACTAAAAGAAAGACAGTTTCCGCATCATCGCAAGCCATTTTGGTTTGAGATCCCTGGCTTGGCTGGCTCAAGTTGTAATCAAGTCAACATAATTTAATTATGATCGGGAATGGTTTAATTTGACTTGAAATATAAAACTCACTCAATTTTTTTGAGTTTAGATTTAACTAATTTCAAAATATTTGAACCCGGCTCGAATATGTTCAATAACTTAAATATATTGTAAAGCTATATTTTATAAAAATATAAATATGATATGATAAGAGAAAATATTTGGTACGTCATACGTACACAACCTCATTGAAATAAACGATCATATTTATTACGTAGTATAATTTAGGCTTTATTATAATTTGCAAAAGAAAAAAAAACGGTTAAGCTTGACTTTTATTCTTCACCTATGGAGTACCATAAGTTTGTAACACTAATTATTAAACACTCTCAAGTTTTCAAAAATTAATGAGATGGTGCATTATGATACTCCATAGGTGTAGAACGCCTATACACCAACTAAGGATGCATCAAATATTATAAGAGTGTTTGATTTTTGAAAGCTTTAGAGTGTTTGATAATTAGTGTTACAAACTTATTCACTCTAGTGTTACAATATTTAAATTTAATTTGACTTATTACTCAAATTATTCAAACTTGCACTTGATTAATAACCTAATAATCATATTAAGTTGAATATTAATATGACACCTAGTTCATGGTTATAATATAACCAACTAAGGCTCTGTTTGGCAACGCTAAGCTAGGAGCTTATAGCTTATTTTAAGCTACTAACAAGCTATAAGCTCTGTTTGGTAATGTTCCCAAAATAAGCTCCTAGCTTAAAATAAGAGCTTATTTTGGAACGCTACTTTAGGTAGCTTTTCAAAATAAGCTACTAGCTTCCTAACTTTTTTTCCATCTTTACCCTTATTATTTTAAAGTAATGACATATTTTAACCTTATGAATTAAAACCCTTTCTCTTCCCTTATCTCAACTTTCACGTCAATCCCTTCCTTAGTCTTGTTTCCTGCTAAAATGCCGCAGTTTAGTGAGGAGCCCCAAATTGATGTTATTATGGCTACATTTGCACTACATAATTATATTCAGAAGAATTCACAAGATGACATGATGTTTAATGTGCTTGAGCAGCATCCAGATTACATACCGCCCGATGAACTTCAAGATTCAAGTAGTAATATCTCCATCAACGAAAATTTAAGTCACACCTCTATGGAGATGAAGGATATTCGCAACAATATTGCTACTTCATTATGCGATGCTAGATCATGATCATGCTAATAGTTTTATTTTAAAAAGTGATTACTTTTTTTGGAAGACGAAATGTTAAATTTTAATATGTAAACAAACTAATTTAAATTTTATGAAGATGTCCTTTTTAGTCTTTTTACATTTATCAGCTTATCAAAAAGCTAAATTTACCAAACACTTTCAATCATAACAGCTAGCTTAACAGCTCTTCAATTTTCAGCTCCGAGCTTATAGCTTTTCAGCTTTCAGCTCCTTTTCAGCTATCAGCTCCTAGCTTATAGCTTTTCAGCTAGGTTTGCCAAACAGAGCCTAAGTCATGGTTTATTCCGCAAAACTAGTTCATGGTTATAATATAACCAACTAAGTCAATAGAAATGGAAATAAAATAAAATAAATATAAAAGAAATATAGCAGCCACGATCTTTTTCATTGTGCATGCATGTTCCAATATTAATTCACATACATTGGATTTGGTTTTGGCTTTCGTACGGACCGTCGTAGCTGTAACCGCAACCTTGTCCTCAAGGTTGAAGGAAGGAAATTGGCATTGGAGAAGGTGGACATCCTCCCAGGTTGCATCATCAACAGAAAGGCCAGACCACTTAATTAAGCATTGAGACACTGCGTGACCACCCCGACGGACGGAGCGGACATCGAGGACCGCTTCCGGATTAAGATTAAATGAGCTCTCTGCGGTAACAGGAGATAAGGTCGGAGAACTAGAGCACGAATCACCGATTTTATGCTTTAGCAGGGAGACATGGAAAACAGGATGAACACGGGAGCCCGCCAGTAAAGTTAGGCGATATGCAACTTTGGAGATTTTCGCTTCCACAGAAAAGGGTTCATAAAATATAGCAGCCAATTTGTGAGAGGCATGGCGGAAAATCGACTACTGTTTGTAAGGATAGAGTTTCATATACAGCCAATTGCCAATCTCAAATTCCTCGTCGTGACGTTTGGAATCAGCCAGCTGTTTCATTCTATTAATAGCAACTAATTCTTAATCCACTTCAGCTACGAGAGAAGAACCCACAAAGTAACGAGGCACGGAAGGAGGTGGGCGACAATATAGAATATGGAAAGGCGTCATACCTGTGGAGCTATGATAAAAAGAGTTGTACCAAAACTCCCCCAAGGAAAAAAAAATGAACCCATTGGTGAGGATACCGGTGAGTAAAACAACGAAGATATTGCTCCAAACACCGGTTCACAATCTCTGTTTGGCCATTCGTATGGGGATGATTGGCGGTAGACATCTTAAGAGACATGCCAGATGACTTGAATAATGCCTTCTAGAAGGTACTGGTGAATATTGGATCACGATCAGAAACAATAGATTTTGAAATTCCATGTAGCTTGACAACACCCTCCACAAACACCAATGCAACTGACTTGGCAGTATACGGATGAGCAAGCCCAAAAAAATGTGCATACTTACTCAACCGATCAACCACGATCAAGATAGAGGTCTTGCCATTAGACAAGGGCAAACCATCGATGAAATCCATAGTGACATCGTCCCAAACAAGTTCTGGAATGGGTAAAGCATGTAGTAGTCTCGCGGGGGATAGGGATGATGTCTTAGCCCGTTGACACACATCACAAGTTGCTACAAAGGTTCTACCGTTCGGAACATTGATGGCCAATAAAACACGCTAGAGAGGCGCTTGTATGTTCGGAGGACTCCGGAATGTCCGACAGAGGGTGTGGAGTGGAACTCATGCAAAAGTTGGGATATCAGTGAAGAGGTAGGTGGAACTACAATTCTGTGTTTAAATAAAACCAATCCATTACGCATAGAGTATGGCCCATCCGGGTTATGCAAAGATTTCGCCACCAATATCTGCAAGTACGGATCACGTTGAACTTCCTGCTTAAGTTGATCCCAAGTAGTAGCATGAGCTGTAGATATGGTCATAATAGCTGGGGAAACTAAGTGAAGACCATCGTCAACAACCTGATGGGAGCAACGTGATAACGCGTCCACAGCTTGATTAGATTTTCCTGGTCGATACAATATTTCATAATTGTATCAGGAGTTCAGCCACCCAATTATGCTGTTCAGGAGTACCAATGCGCTGCTCCAACAAATATTTCACTCTTTTGATTCGTAAGGATATAGAACTTTTGTCCCAACAAATAAGATCACCGCAAGCGTACGTCAGTGAGAATCGCCAACATTTCTCTAGCTTAAATGGACCAAGATAATTTGGACCGACCTAGAGCTTGACTCATAAAGGCAATAGGATGACCCGTTGAGACAAAATTGCACCAATCCCACACCCTGATGCATCCATTTCTATAGTAAACGGATATGAAAAATCTAGCATCGCTAAAGTAGGGATGGTGACCATCGCTTCTTTCAAACGATTAAAAGCTTCAAGAGCCACATCCGTCCACACAAAACGACCTTTCCTCAAAAGATTTGTGAGCGGCTTAGCTATGGCCCCGTAGTTGCGTACACATTTACGGTAATACCTAGTGAGGCCTAAGAAACCTCACAAATATGTAATAGAAGAAGGCACTAGCCAGTCCAGCATTGCTTGAATCTTGGACGGATCAACCTTGACACCGGTGGCTGAAACAACATGCCCCAAGTAAAGGAGTTCGTGCACAAAATTCACATTTAGAGAATTTCAAGTAGAGTTGATTGGCACGTAGGAGCTGAAATGCTATTTCAACATGGTGTAGATGGTCATCTCATGAGGGACTATATATTAAAATCTCATAAAAAAAATATCAGGATACTCTTACGGAGATATAGCCAGAAGACATTGTTCATGAGAGCCTAGAAAGTCGATGGAACATTACAGAGTCCAAAGGGCATGACCAAGTATTCATAATGGCCATTGTGGGTGCGAAAAGCCATTTTTGGTATATCATTGATAGACATACGAACCTGATGATACCCGGATCGAAGGTCCAGACGGGTGAAATATGTAGCCCCATGCAACTCTTCCAGAGTGTCTTCAATTGTGGGAATGGGAAAACGGTCTTTTATCGCCACCGCATTTAGAGCTCGATAGTCGGTGCAAAAATGTCATGTACCATCTTTCTTCTTTACTAGCAATACAGGTGAAGAGTATGGACTAGTGCTTGATTGTATTATCCCTGTCTGGAGCATGTTGTGTACCTGCTTCTCAATTTCATCATTCTGAAAATGAGCATAGCAAATTAGCAATATGGCCGTACATTGACCGCATCTACTCCTTCAAAAATGTTTCATTTTACATCATTTTTCATGGTCATTTTACATTATATATCTTTCAACTAGGCTAACAAACAATTTAAAATAAATATGAAAAAAGAAATAGTTGAGTAAAACTTAGGGTAAAATATAGTTTAACGTAACATTTTAAGGACATTTAATTTGCTAGTTATAATTTTGTAATATAGTGCTCATTGTATAAAATAAAATAAAATAGGCTAAGAAAATGAAAGTAATTAATTTTTTTTTAAAAGGATTAAAATAGCAATTAAATTAGATGCGTTAGTTATTTCAGTTAAGATTCCATCTGAATAAAGGGCCCTTCACATCTGCTTCTCCCTTTCGGTTTTCTCCTCCGATCCCATTTTCCCAAAA
Source organism: Ipomoea nil (assembly GCF_001879475.1). Classification (NCBI taxonomy): domain Eukaryota; kingdom Viridiplantae; phylum Streptophyta; class Magnoliopsida; order Solanales; family Convolvulaceae; genus Ipomoea; species Ipomoea nil. Next base: position 721,096 of record NW_017617731.1, on the reverse strand, counting down.
AGCTTTGGGAGACTGGGGCGGAGACACGGCGGTGGTGACGGCGGAGTACTGGTTGATCTGAGCTAGGCATAACCTTTAGCAGATCAGATCATCCAAAAATGGATCATCATCATCATCCCACCATTTCCTCCGACGGCGCCACCACCGGCCCCATCACCGTCGTGGCTGTTGATAAAGACAAGAACAGCGCCTCCGCCGTGAAATGGACGGTTGATAATCTCCTCATCAGCAATCCCTTTGTTATCCTTCTCCACGTCCGCCACAAAGCCTCACCAAATCATCGTACGTACATACCCTCTTACATTTCTTCGGAATTATGAGAAATTTTTGAATCTTTTATTGTCGCAATTGCGATTTGATCTATTTACGGTTCTTATGTTTTTGCAGAGAATGGTGGTCCAGATGCACATGGTGGGATGAGTGATCATGATGGGCATTGCGTTTTCACACCATTTCGCGCTTACTCTGCGCGCAGAGGAGTATGACAATAATGATTTGCAATTTACATATATGAATTCATAATTGCCATTTTTCTTTGATTCCATTTGATTTCAATGCATCATATTTTCAATGCCACCCCACCCACATGGTCAAATTGACATTTTGTCACTTGTTTTGGTAATAGTTCTTAGATTCAAATCTCACCTCATATGGGTGACCCATCCAAGGATACAAACGTGTAACCGTAAGGTCAAGAGTTTAAATCTCAGTCCTCTTGAATTGAACCGGAAAGGTATGGATGGACAACTTAGGTTGATTTACCTCATTGTGATCATTTACTAGATAAGATCACAATGCGGAGTTTACCCAATATGGGTTCAAATCACAGCCTTCTTGATTTGAGCCGGTCAGCTATGGACAACCTAGGTTGGTTTACCTCCTTGTGGTCCTTTGTCGGCTAAGATCACAAGATGGGATTTACCCAATATGGCTAAGGATACAAACTTGTAACCACAAGGTCACGAGTTCAAATCTCAACCATCTTGATTTGAGCCGGTCAGCTATGAACAACTTAGATTGGTTTACCTCCTTGTGGTCCTTTGCTGGCTAGGATCACAAGGTGGAGTTTACCTCCTGCACACCCTCTTCACCCTTCAAAAAGAAATCTCACCTCATATGTTGTGTAGCTTGAAATTTGTTCTTTGGTGGTATTATTGAGTTTGAAGAATTAGTGAATAGATAACTTGATGTAGCTGTATAATTATGGAAACGGGTTGTAAAATACTATCCTTAATCAGCCTTGAATTATATGAGAACCAGATTTGTTCATCATGTTTGTTTTTCCATGCAACTACATTATTGCATTAGATTATATTTGATTAGGTTGCCTCAATGGGCAATTCATTTTTTTTTTTTTGGACTGGAAGCTAATATAAAGTAGGAATACTGATGAATATAAATAGTGATGGAACATTAAGCTGGCCTGACCAAAGTCTAAAGTGCATTTTTGGGTTTTCTGAACTGTACTGCAGATCATAATGAAGGAGGATTTTATTGAGGATACTGAAGTGGCCAAGGCAATTGTAGGGTACATCAACACGCACCGCGTTTCCAACGTTGTTCTTGGTGCATCATCGCGAAGTGCGATATCCAGGTTAGTCGATCAGATGCTCCCATTCCACTGCATTTCTTGAACATTTTCTTGGTTTTGATTAGAAGCTAGCTGTGCAGGAAATTTTGGACTCATGATGTGCCAACTATTGTGAACAAGACTGCCCCGGACTTCTGCTCGGTTTATGTAATCTCGAAAGGAAAGCAGCAATCCATCCGCCCAGCAGCGAGGCCTCTGACCAATCTCCCAACTCACATATGGTCTCATCATGGCTCATCATCGCGTGCTTCTTCTAGGGGCAGTAGTGCTGCATCATCATCAGCAGGAGATGATAGGTACAAAATGAGACGAAACTTTGGGACGATGGAGGAGCTGAGGGATGTGGTTAAATGGTTAATGTCCACCTACTTATCACTAATTGGTTTGTTTCTGGCTAAAACAGGATATCCGCCTGTTCTTCCAGGGGAGAGCACAGCGGGAGACCTTTTAGAAGAAGCGAGGACCGAGACGCTGATGGCTCTGTCAGAAGGCCGTGGAATTCATCCTGCCGCAATTCCCTCGCTGAGGACAACGACCTCTTTGCACCCATCAGTGATGGGTTTGATAACGCCGCTGCAGCTCAAAACTTAGACTTCACAAGAATATCTGATGCTGGGAGTGATGCATCCTCAATAGCTTCTGTAAGTTCAACCAGTAATTGCAGATTTTTGTAGCGGAAGTGAGTAATTGCATTCAATTAATGATATGAATTCTGCTATTGCAGAAAGATTTGGAGTCTGAGATGAAAAGACTAAAATTAGAGCTGAAGCAAACCATGGATATGTATAACAATGCTTGCAAAGAAGCCATCACAGCCAAGAAAAGCGTAATACTACACTTCTTTTCCGCCTCGTTTACAAGAAGAATAATGTATACTGCTAAAAATGCATAAATATGATTGTTATTTCCAGGCAAAAGAGCTTCAGCAGATGAAGATCGAAGAATCTCAGAGGTTTGAGCAAGCTCGGCAAGCTGAGGAGGCTGCTTTGAGAATGGTTGAGATGGAGAAGGCTAAATGCAAAGCTGCCATGGAAGCAGCCGAGAAAGCGCAAAAGATAGCGGAGATGGAGGCACAAAGAACAAAGTATGCAGAGATGAAGGCGAAGAAAGAGACGGCAGAAAAGAATCGAGCATTAAGCGTGCTATCCAAAAGTGATTGTCGGTACAGGAAGTATAGCATAGATGAGATTGAATTTGCCACAGAAAAGTTTTCAAAATCAATGAAGATTGGCGAAGGCGGATATGGACCTGTTTATCGAGGCAAACTCGACCACACCCCCGTTGCCATCAAAGTTCTAAGGCCTGATGCTGCCCAAGGAAGAAAACAATTCCAACAAGAGGTAAATTAAATTAGCCCTTTCTAATTTAAAATTCAACTCGATTTTTTTAAGTCCATTATATTCTCTTCTCATCAAGCCTGGCCTGTTGTTTTATAAATGTCAGGTTGAGGTACTAAGTCTGATGAGACATCCAAACATGGTTCTTCTGTTGGGTGCATGTCCCGAGTATGGATGCTTAGTATATGAATACATGGAAAATGGAAGCTTGGAAGACCGTCTGTTAAGAAAGGGTAATACCCCGGCAATCCCATGGGAAATTAGGTTCAAAATTTCAGCAGAGATTGCAACAGCGCTTCTATTTCTTCATCAATCAAAGCCGGAGCCTCTCGTGCACCGGGACCTTAAGCCAGCGAACATCCTTTTGGACCGCAATTTCGTGAGCAAAATCAGTGATGTCGGGTTGGCACGACTAGTCCCACCATCCGTAGCTGATGATGTGACACAATATCACATGACTTCAGCTGCGGGGACGTTTTGTTACATAGACCCCGAGTATCAGCAGACTGGAAAGCTAGGGACTAAGTCAGACATATATTCACTTGGAGTGATGTTGCTCCAGATTATCACAGCAAAGCCCCCTATGGGATTAACCCACCATGTTGAGAGGGCAATTGAGAAAGGCACATTTGCAGATTTGTTAGACCCAACAATCTCAGACTGGCCTGTAGAAGAGGCTCTTCACTTTGCCAAATTGTCACTCCAGTGTGCTGAGCTCCGCAAGAAAGACAGACCCGATCTTGGTTCAGTCATATTACCAGAGCTCAACCGGTTGAAAGAACTCGCGCTCCAAAGCTTGGCAAGTAAAAATGGTACCCAAACGTTTGGACGACATTATTGTTGAATCAAGTCGATCTTCTTCTTCAATCATCCTAAATCTCCATCCCGGATTACTTTACAGAGGTGTGAAGCTACTTAAGGCTCTGCAATGAAGTGGCCTGAGAAGCGATAACCTTAGGCCGGCCACAAGGATGTGGATAAGGAAACCCGGGGGAGAAAAGAACAAGTTTTTGGCATGAGTTATTGATTGATGTATCCTTATAACTGATGAGAAATCAGTTGTTGTGTAAGACTTGTTGACACGATCAATCTGAATTTACTTGTTCTCGATCAATAAACATGTTCAAATGGTTTACACCCGAAGATATATAAACACACACACACACATTATTTGATGAAATGATGCTTCTCTTTACACCATAGCTATATAGTCCTAGCCTCCCAGCCAAATCATATCTAAAAATCAAGGAAAATAATACCAAGTATGAATGCATGCATAATAGTTATAGTTAGGAAAAATTCTTTGCTTGTTATCTAAGAGCAACTAAGGGAGAGACCCCTTAGCTTGTCCATAAGAAACAGATATGCAAAGGCTAAGGTGGATGTCTAGGCACAAAAGTGGAGTGTGTGTAGAGAAAGGCATAACCAAAGATACTGTGGCCTCTTAATTCTTGGATTCTTACCCTTTTTTTTATCAACACATTAATAGACAGACACCTTTCTTCTTGAACACTTGAAATTGAAATCTCCATGGATATGCATGGTCATACTCATACACATATACACTCATCTTATTACTTCTTAAATAAGTCTTTGATTAATTAGCTTTTTGTAACAGCGTATTGCTCCAAAATGTTAAAATTCAAAAAGATGCTCAAAGCAGCTTTTTCGATCAACTTTTTGAGAAAGTTATTTTGCATATAATCAGCTAACAACTAATTTACCAAACATCTTTCTACAATCAGCTAATGTTATCAACTAATCAAATTAAAGCCACTAACTCAATCAGCTAACAGCTATTTATAATATAATGTGAAAGTGAGAAGCTATTGCAGGATGTAGAGAAAATAGTGAAAAATTTGTAAATTTGATTATATGAAAGTGGGACCCACTTTTAAAAGTGAGAGAGAATAGGATAAGAATGAGATTATGTTAGTAGAAAGAGTTAGAGAAAGTAAGATACCATTCTTACATGATTCTTGGGCACAAAAATGAGTCTCAAAGCTAAGCCAAGAAGCCTTCAATTGATCAAACTCCTTAAAAGAGCCATGCACAAGCTAAGCTAAGATGGTGATATATGGTAAATTAAAGAACCAAACTATAAAAGTAGAGAGCATTATAAGCATCACAAAGTTGTCACATGCATTTGGCATAACAAATTAAACCATTCTCCCTTTCTTCAAAACACCACAATTCTACCTCTCCCTCTCAAAACAATGGAAAATCAAAACCCCACATTTCTTTCCTTCTCCATAGCAACATTATGGTTTCTCTTGTTATCCATAATGTTTCTTGGAGTCAAATCTCAAGAACCCATACAAGGTAGTACTCCCGGTTTACTCTGCATCAGTGAGTGTGGAACATGCCCGGCGATTTGCTCCCCACCGCCGGCACCGGAAGTAGCCTTGAAGCCACCGCCGACGCCGGAAGTGGCCTTGAAGCCACCGCCATCACCATCGCCACGCCCCGGCCATTCCCCGCCGCCGCTGCCGCCGGATTCTTTCTTCCCACCTCCGGGAGCGATCATCACTCCAATAAAGCCATCTCCTCCATCACCTCCGGTCCAAAACTACCCACCATCATTTCCGTACTATTTCCTCCCACCATTATCGCCGCCCCTGCCGCCTCTCCTGTCATCACCTCCACCCCGACCCGCCACTCCTCCACCATCGCCGCCGCCGCCTTCTAACAGTTTCAACATTCCGGCCACCGTAGCCCCGCCTGCAGGTTTCGGACAGAAAAACTTCAGCAACCCTTACTACTACTTCTACGTCTCGGAGGCTGCTTCTATGACGTTTTGTGGACCCATTATTCTTGCTGCCATGCTCATAAGCTTCCATGTTTTCTCTTGGTGAATAATGATTCATGAGGGGCTTCATGCAAATATATTTGGGGTTAATGTGTAATTTTATTAAATAGTTTTCCTAGTTTTTGCAATATTCTACTTCTTTAATTTACTATTTCTGTATATATACTTTGCTTTCTATGAAATCAATCAAACAACTTATTTATTTAATTAAACATTTAAAATTCTCCTCCTTACAACTGTAGGAATTTGAGAATTCTTGCACTTTTTTCCCCTTTTTCATTTACCCTTATGTCATTTTAGTCTTCAATTTGTATTAATATATTAATATATACTTAGCCTTCATGTTGTTTTGTGTGTTTGAAATAATCTTATTGTTTTAAGGATTGGAGTATGTGGCTAGTTTTGAGAGCGCGTTGTAGAGGCGTAGCACCTAGTGAGTTGTGGTATATTAGTTCTTAATTAGGTTGTATAATAGTATAGATAGATAAAATTTTGTTAGCCTGTGCGTTTGGGCCTAGCTAGTTGGTAACCAATCGTGGCTGTAACACCCCTTGTATTTCAAAATTTTATTTTTGCTTCCCAATTCGAGTTCCATCTTTTAAATAAATAAATGCACTCCTTATTAAATATTCTGTTTTATAAAGTGGGGGTGTTACAATATCAAAAGGAAAAGTCTACAGAAATCCTATTATAATAGAATCAAGTTAATAAGTTTTTGAATACCAGTCGACTTTTAAAAACTCTATAAATGTTTGAATGGATTATTATATTTGTAGAGACTCTTTAAAAGTTTTAATTGAATATTGATATACTTTTAAATACTCTTTAACTTGAATGTCACATCTCCATGTTTGGTTTGTATTATTTTATTACTTTTTTAAGGAATACAACTTTCCCCATAGAATGCAATATATATACATAAGATTTTAAAAGAAATGTGATTCCCTTACAAATTTTAGGTATTCAAACATTCCCAGGCATATTTACTATTTTGCCATTATAATTATTTTTATTATGAAATATATATTTGTGTTAGCTTATTATACATATCATATTTATTTATTTTTGTAATTATATGTTTTATTTTATTTCTTATTACGTCATGTTAGCTTATAAAATAATTTTATTTTTCAAGTTCAAGCTCTTAGTTAATTATTTTTAAATGGGAAAATGACACTTTTTCCCCCTAAGTTATATACATATAACACTTTTTCCCCCTGAATTATTCAAGTGGCTGTTTTTCCCCCTGAAATGTTAAATGGATATATTTACCCTTAAAATAAATATTTCATTTATTTTTTTCTCTAACAAATTATGACCACAAGTTGGTTCAAACCAAACAGACACTATAGAAATCAAATCGAAATATTCTAATTACAATTTAGAATCGAAACACGATATTTAGATTTTATTAAAATCGTGAACCGGGACGGCCGGTTCATGGTCCAAACTGAAAAAAATAAAATACATTTATTGTTGAATTTAGACTATTTTAAAATAAAAAATTAAAATTTTAAAAATAAAGACGGTTTAAAATCGCTAACCGGATCTAGAACCGCCGGTTCACGGTTCAGGATCCAGTTTTTTTGATTCATAATTTTAATGAATTGAAATTAAAATATTGGGTTCTGGATCTGAATCATAACCGGAAACTTTTAATTCGATTGCTATAGTGTTTGGTTCAATTCGAATCGAACCGTGGTCATCCCTATGTATACGCAATAATTTATTAAAAAGGAAAAATAAATAAAATGTTTACTTTAAGGGTAGAAATGTCAATAAAATATATTAGGGGGGAAAACCACCACTTTTAAAATAATTGAGGGGGCTAATGTGCTTACATAAATAATTCAGGGGGAAAAAGTGCTATAAGTATATAACTCAGGGGGAAAAAGTGTCATTTTCCCTTTTTAAATTATATACTTATATATTCTCTTATTTAATTTAAAGTTAATTACCGAAATGGTCCCTTGGCTATAGTAAAATTACCAATTTGGTCCTTGACTATTTTTTTTACCAATTAAGTTTTTCAACTTTAAAAATCTTAACCAATTTGGTCATCCGTATATTTTGCCGTTAGACATCCGTTAACTTGTAACTAAACTGGTAATTGTGTTATAGTCAAGGGACCATTATATTTCAGTCATTACATACACCATTTTCTCCAAAAAGTTAATTATTGAAATATATGAAATTAAAATATGTTAAGGGTATTAAAAATTAAAAAAAAAATAGTATAACATAAAAGAGGCAAATTATACCGTGGACCATGGTCCACAAAGCATTGCGGACCATTGTTCAAAACGGTGCCACTTAAAGAAATGGTACCGTTCTGCGTCGTTCCGTGTAACTAGTTCAGTTTGTATATTATATTCAGTTTCATTTCATATAATATTGTGTTTCATTTCAATATAACTAAAGCTTCATTTTGTTTCAACTATAGTTTCATTTGACATTATACATACAATAGTCTTATTACAATGAGACATGTATTGAATTTCATTTTATAGTCACTGTAATCTTATTACAACACCACTAAATTATAATTCTAATTCAACTACGATTTCATTGGACAATATACACTCAAATATGTAAACTGTTATTCAGTTTCATTTTATATACATTGTAGTTTATTACAACACAACTACAATATCATTTTGATATAACTACAGTTTCATTTGACAATATACTACGCTCAATATGTGAGACATGTTATTCAGTTTCTTTTATATATACTGTAGTTTCAATTCATTTCAGCAAAACTAAAGTACCATTTCTATTCAACTACAATTCTATTTGACAAATACATTTAATATGTGAGACATGTTATTCAGTTTCATTTTATACCTACTACAGTTTAATTTCAACACAATTAAAGTATCATTTTAATTCAATTACAGTTTCATTTGATATTATAAACATAATATGTGAGATAGTTTCTAAGACTACTTCTACGTCTCGAAGGCTGCTTCAAAGACGCTTTGTGGACCCATTATTCTTGCTGCCATGCTAATAAGCTTCCATTCTTTCCTAGTTTTTGCAATATTCTACTTCTTTTTTTTTTATTTATATGGAAGGGGTATACCCAAGTACTAATACATTTTAAACATAGCTAACAAGGCACTTCACGCCATCTGGGTATCCCATAGACATCATCTTCTAAGAGGCCTCTTATCTCATCCGGTGGGTCAGTTTTGATATGAAGGCCGGGAGGAAGACGAGAGGCAAGTTTCGCCATTGCGTCCGCAGCTTGATTCTGATCTCTATAAATTGGAACAACTTGCCAAGTTTCAAACGCTCTTAGCTCCTTTCTGCAGGCTTCTAACACGTTGTGGGCTGTGGTTCTAGGCCTGTTTTCACTATTGATGAACCTTGCAACTTCTTCCGCGTCGGTCTCAAATACTACCTTTGTGAATCCTCTTGACACTGCCAGCTGAATTCCTTTGAGCAAAGCCCAGGCCTCGGCTTCAAATGGTGTGCAATTGCCAATGCTATAAGTGAAGCCCTGCATCCATTCCCCGGAGTGGTTCCTCGCCACACCTCCGCAGCTTGCTCTGCCGGTAACGGGGTTAACTGATCCATTAACGTTTATTTTTACAAACTCATGCGGTGGTTTAGACCATGCTAACTGCTTCCAGGCTGATTGGTCATGGGGTTGAAATCCTATTTTGGCCTTCTTTAGAGCCCTGTCAATGTCTTCCAGTTGGGAATTAAGCCAAGAGATTTTAGCATTGAGGGGATACTTGGTGTTATTAAACACAGCTTCGTTCCTCCACCTCCATATCCACCAAGCCATAACTGCAAAATGAGCACTGCTGTCGAATGGATGTCTACCAGTCTTCTTCCTCGTTATACCTTGTTCCAACCAATTTTCAAAGGGGATCGTTGCACAGTTTACCCGAGAGTTAGGCAGCACGACTTTCCAAACTAGTGTTGCTTCAGGACATGACCTAAGAACATGCTCCACATCCTCCACTTTGTCGCCGCAGTGGCAGCATTTGTCATCCAAGAAAATCTTCTTCTTCATTCTAACATTGTTAGTCATAATTCTACCGTGAGCCACAAACCACATGAATGTTCTAATCTTATTTGGAACTTTGAGTTTCCAAATATTGTTCCATTTGGAGGGTTCAACCTGATCGTCTTCCCCCATAGCTATTCTGTAGGCTGATCTTACCGTAAAACAACCTGAAGCTTCCTTGCTCCAGTTAATTCTGTCTTGAGTCTCTTGATCTTCGCTCGGCAGGTAGGCTGCTATCTTGCTCAGGATTCCTGCTTGCAGTAGAGTATCAAACTGGTCCCACTGCCATCCTTCTTCCGGATTCCAATAGCTTGCCACCTTTCTATTCTGTTCGGATTCCGGTACAGGACTAGTTACCACCTCGATTAGAGGTTTTCCGTGTATCCATTTGTCAGTCCAAAAGAGTGTGTTGTTTCCATTACCAACTAGTTTCCTCTGTCCCTTTTGGAGAATTGGCACATCTTTAAGTATTCCTTTCCAAGCATTAGACTGATTTTGTTTGTGTTTCCATTTCGAGGGATCTGAGTCTGTTATTTTGTATTTGGTTCTCATGACTTTAACCCAAAGACTTTCTTCATCCTGCATTAGTCTCCAGCCCAGTTTGGCAAGGAATGCCAGGTTCATTTACTCTAGCTTGTGAATGCCCAGCCCTCCACTTGTTTGCTTCTGGTTAATGTATCCCAATTAACTAGGTGGCACTTCCTTTCGCCTTCCTTGCTACCCCAGATAAAACCCCTAATAAGCTTCTCAATGCGATCCGTAACTCCTACCGGTATTAACATTGTTTGCATTGAATAGAACGGGATTGCCGAAAGGACCGATTGGGCTAGCATGATTCTTCCTGCTAGGGAAAGTGTTTTCGATTTCCAACCTGACAATCGCGCCTGAATTCTTTCTAAGACAGCAGCGAAGGATTCACTTTTGAGTCTACCATGTATTGAGGGGATCCCCAAGTAGATGCCTAGGTCGGACACAGTTGGGAAACCTGCTATAGAGGCTATGCTTTGTCTTAAATTCCCATCCACATTCTTGGAGAAAAAGATGGTGGATTTCATCAAGCTGACTCTCTGTCCTGAACATGCACAAAATTCATCCAAACACCTCTTCATCTCCATAGCTTGCCGTTCCGTAGCTTCTCCAAAAAGCACTAAATCGTCTGCAAAAAAGAGATGTGTAATGTCAGGTCCATGTCTAGCTAATCTCATACCTTTCCAGCACCCTCTATTTAGAGAATCTTGAATTATATGGCTAAGTCTCTCTATACAAAGTACAAAGATTAAGGGTGACATGGAATCCCCTTGGCGTATTCCCCTTCCCGGTTTGAACCAATGGGTTTTGTGGCCATCCCATAGTATGGAGATCTTAGTTGTTGTAATGCACTCCATTATGCGTCTCGTCCATTTGTTACTAAAGCCAGCGTCTTGGAGGGTATCGTTGATGAAAGCCCATGAAAGTTTGTCATAAGCCTTCTCCAAGTCAACTTTCATCATCATCCAACCTTTACTGCCTTTCTTCCCCTTCATTGAGTTGAGAGCTTCTTGGTATACAAGTACATTGTCTGAGATTTGTCTTCCTGGCACGAAACTTGTTTGATGCGGGCCTATCAATTTTCCTGATAACCCTTTAAGCCTCGTAGAGATGATTTTGGTTATAAGCTTGTAAGACACGTTACAGAGGCTAATCGGACGGAACTGTTTAATGTTGCTTGGGTCGGGGACTTTGGGTATTAGGGAGATCAGTGTGTCATTGCTGTCAGGTGTTAATATCCCATCATCAAAGAACTTTCTCACGTATTCTAGTAAGTTGTCTCCTACAATGCTCCATGTTTTCTGGTAAAAGCTAGCCGAGAAACCATCTGGTCCGGGGGCTTTGCATGGTGCCATTTCGAATAGATTTACTTTGACTTCTTCCTTAGACAGTGGCAGGTCGATACTAGACCAATCCTCCTCACTTAACACCAGAAAGCACCCCAACTGTGTGCATTGTGTATTCCCCCTTGGTTCCTCCGAGAATAGTTCCACAAAATAGCTACGAACATGTTCCAAAATATCATTCTGTTTCATAAGGATCTGGCCATCTTCTGCTGTTAAACTGGTTACCCTCGCATTTGATCTTTTGACAGACGTCGCAGCGTGGTAGAATCGAGTATTCTTATCACCCGATGTTACCCATTCTTCTCTAGACCGTTGAAACCAAATCAACTCCTCTTAGTATAGTGTATTATCCAGTTCGTTACGCAGCTTTCTGTCTAATCTAATTAGATCAGTCCTCGCACTCAGCGAGTTTCTCGTTGGGTCCCCTCAATCCTTGAAAGCAGTCTTTTTTTCCTTTGGAATACATTCCCGAATATCTCCTTGTTCCATCTGGGCAAGACCTCCGTCATCATTCTTTTGTTATATTCTAAATCAATCGCACAGTTCCAATTATCTCTTATTACAGAGAGGAACGAGGGGTGGGTTGACCATGCCAGGTTGTATCTGAAGTGGCTTGGCTTGTTAACCTCCTGGTTACCCGCAGTATTAAGAAGTAGAGGAGAGTGATCAGAACCCACAATAGGCAGATGATGAACATTAGCATTTGGAAATCTCATTCTCCACTGAATGTTACTTAATGCCCTGTCCAATCTTGCACCTTTAAAGGACTCCGAGTTGAGTCCTCTCATCCATGTATATCTTGAGCCCATGTAGCCAAGATCTACCAGTCCCTCATTAAAAATCCACTCATTAAAATCTGAGCTTCTGGAAAGGTTGAAGGTCTCTGTATTGCTAACCTCCTCCCTACATGTAACCGCGTTGAAATCTCCAATCACTGCCCAGGGCCATTGAGGATTTAGAGTGCTACCCGAGAGATCTGAGAAGAGACGTCTTCTCAAATATTGATTATGGCTTCCATAGACAATGGAAAGAAACCAGAAGTCCAAACCTTGGTCCTTCACTTTTATTGTAATGAATTGAGGGTGGGTACTAACTACCTCCACACTTATCATCTTTCGCCATAGCAGCCAAATTCCACCGGAGTAGCCTACTGCTTCTATCCGGATCCAGTCATCAAAATCAAAGCTTGTACAAACCTTGTCAGCTTGGTTGCCCAAAATTTTGGGCTCCAAAAGGCAAATTACAGAAGGCTTATAGATAAGCAAGAGCTGTTTCAGAGTGCGTCTAAATGAGTTAGACGCTGCACCCTGATAGTTCCAAACAAGGGCTATCATTGAGAAAGAGGCGGGGCAGCAGGCGCATCTTGGCGCTGCCGGTTTATGGCGCTACAATTAGGCTGCTCTGGACTATCCGACATCGCGGCGTCTGGGGGGTCGCCCATTTCGAGGTTGTCCCTGCCAGAATCCGGAGGTTTGTGTACATAATCTTTCTCCACCCCAATCATGGGGTCAGGGGGATCATGTCTAAAATCTTTTTCCAAAGGAATCGAAGGGTTTAGAGGAACCTGATTTTGTTGTTCAATCGTTACATTGAGAGGTGGAAATCCCAGGAGATCCTCGTTTTGAAAGACTACTCTACTTGTGATGTTTCTACCTCCATTTGTTCCACGAACTACGGTGTGCTCTTTTTCTGTTGCCGCTCTATTGAGGGTTCCTCCTCTTCCACTATGTCCACGATATCCTCCACGTCCTGTAAATTGAGATATGCTCAGCAATCTCTTGGTGAGGTTGGGCAATAAATGGCTCCTTCTGGGGCCGAGGTCCTCTGTAGTTAGTACGTATCTGTGGTAGCACAACGGAGGGTTGTTGCAGTATGGTCGTTTCTGGTTGCAGGTTTTGTCCATGGGCGTTGGCCTCCTCCTCAAGACCATCCAACGCGTCAAACATAGTTTGTTCCACTAGGTTCCCACCCGTTTGACCTTCATTCAAAGAGTTACTTCGCAGGGCTGTTCTGGCCGAAGGATTCGTCTGCTTGTTTTGCTGTCTAGCAACGTTCCTTCTATCCCTTCTCGTGACCAACATCCAAGAACCATATCTTTCTGTTGGCATTGTACTGGTCTTAGCAGGTGGTTCTGGTGCTCCATTTTGCGCCTGCGTGTTGTTATCTCCACACCCAGTACAGTTCTCCTGGCGATGGCCATAGACGTCGCACTTAAAACAAACCAAATGAATTCCTTCATATTCAATAGGCCACTCGACATCATCCAGTACAAATCTCGAAAGGAGGGGTTTCGTAATGTCAAACTCGATGCACACCGTTGCAAACTTCCCTTTGGTGGCAATACTGTTGTGTCGGTCTTGATGGGGCGGCCGATTGTCTTCCCGATTTTCTTGAGGAACCTTTCGTCGAAATACTCAATTGGTAGAGAAGGGAAATGAATCCACGCTAGAAGTTTCTCCATCTTGCAGATTCTTGTATCAAAGTTAGGGCACCATTGTTGAACGGTTAGATAGTGGTCGAACACCATCCAAGGTCCTCCGTACTTGGCTGCTTCGTAATCCCTAATTGATTCGAACTTAGCCAAGTAGAAGTCGTTATTCAGTGCTATTAGCTCAAAGGGAGCCTCTGGTCGCCACATGCGCTGAAGTCTTTGAAGCAGAAACGAGTATCCTACCATTCTCCCCAATAGGCGAATGATTAGAGAACGGTGCCAAGGCCTTCTCAATCTTTCTTTCTCTTCTTTTGAAACATGGATGACCGGATATCCATTTCTTGTTTCGATTTCTTCCATCGTCTCGTCTTCCGAATCATCCACTTCTTCCAGTGGCTGTTTACCTTCGCGTCTATTCCAGGCTTCACTTGGAGTTACCGTCGGTGTTCTCCACTGGCCGGAATCCGGGGTACCTACACCCCCTGTATTCTCAGAGGGCTCTTCAGGCCTTGGCTCCGAAGCCCCTTCTAACACATCGCGTCCTCTCTTAGTTTTCTTGGTGCTTCTTTCGAGGAGATCTTGCTCCTCCGGCGACCTGTTGGCTACCGTCGGTGGCGGAATGAACGAGAGGGAATCAGAAGCCATTAATATTCTACTTCTTTAATTCACTATTTCTGTATATATACTTTGCTTTCTATGCAATCAATCAAAAGACTTATTTAATTATACATTTAAAATTCTCCTCCTTACAATTGTAGGAATTTGAGAATTCATGCACTTTTTTCCCCTTTTTCATTTACCCTTCATGTTATTTTAGTCCTGAATTTGTATTAATATATTAATCACGAAATTTGTTGAATTAGTGTTAATATTCTACATGATTTATACTTTCTTTTTGTATATGGAAGATCTAGCAAGTTATAGTCATCCAATACAAATAATACAAATCAGTTAAAGGAACTTAAATGGATTATTTGTAGTGTAACTATATTCGGTGGGAAAAGAATAAGGTATGAATAAAGTAGGAATTCAAATTACAGTATTTGGTATGCAAAATAAGATTACAGGGAATTGAAAGGGAATAAGTGATACAATGACTGAAATACCCTCATGTACTAATAATAATAATAGATGTCAGGGACAAAAATATCTTTTCAATCTCCAATTCAACACTGAATTAATTACAATTCCGAGGGGGGAGTCCGGAATTGTAATTCAGCATTTGAAGGGAATTGCAATTCGGTGGAATTACAATTCCCTCCAACCAAACGGCGTAATTGTGGTCTCCGCGGAATTGCAATTCAACTACATCTAAACTACCTCCAACCAAACAGCCCGTAAGTATTGCATATTATACTGATATTATTTTATATGTAATTTCTTTTTAAATATGTTGTAATGCTCTCAAGAACCGGCCTGGAAGTGTTGAATGTGAATATTATGCATGTAATGCGATATATGTTTGAGATTATCCAAGTTGGAGCACAAAGTGAAGTGCAAGATGTAAGTAATACCGAGTAATAATTATGAGTAAGTTTAATACAATTTTTAAATTAATATTTTATAATATTTAATCAAAACTCTTTAGATTTTTTGTGGAAGTGATAGATGCGCGCAACTACAGTCAAGATGAGATTAACTACATAAGAGAATGGTGCAATTATCTTCATAATGTTTGGTGGTGATTGTGTAGTATGATGATGATTTAGTACTTGTAATATTACATTTAGCTCAGTTAATTATTTGGTATGATTTACTTTGAATCTATTATTTTGGCTTGTGAAGTATTGTTGAATAAATTGCTTATGTATTTTCGAATAAATTGTTGTCCATAGTATTGCATGTATTGATTATTTTTGGACATACTATAGTTTAATATTTAATATTTTATATATATAAAAAAATATACGTCGATTTTGGCCTAAAACCAACATATATTCCATTTTTTTTTAATAAAAAGGGGATATATGTTTGTTTTGAATAAAAATAGGCGTATATTCCCTATATAATAATTTATTTTATTTTATAAAATAGAATATATACGTCAGTTGTTAGCCAAGACCGATGTACATTTCATTATTTTTTAATTAAAATGGTATATACATCAGGTTTCGAACCAATGTATGTAATTTAATTTAATATACTATTTCGGTACATTTTACTTCACTTTAGTAACCAATGTATATTAGGAAAAAAATTGATATAAAATTTTATAATTGTAGTAGTGTATAATGATGATGATAATATTTGATATATGTATCTTAGCTTTTCGAGAATTCAAATATGACCACAAAGATTATACGGAGTAACGAATAAAAAAAACTTTGAAAAAATAACTAGCTAGATAGAAACTTACAGAATTATAGTGAATTCCTTTGATACTTGATTCGAAGTTCTTATTTTTCTTAGCTTGCACTTTGAAAATTCAACATAATTGTATGCATCTCTTTGAGAGTTCAAATATGATTACAAATATAAAATAATATAATTAAAAAAAAAAACAAACAAAAAAAAAAACTTTGAAAACAAGCTAGAACATGAGATCAAAAAATTATAGAACTAGAGTAAATTTCGTTGGATTTGATAGCTAGTTTGATTCGATGATTGATCATTTAAAATGTAAAAACATTAGATCATTTTAGTGCAATAATAACTACGAAAAGTGAAGATTAAACAATAAGTCTATTTCCAAATGTGTATTTTATGTTATTTTATCAAGGAAAACATCTTAGGAAGTTTTTTTTTTTTTTTTTCTAGAATATTCAAGTGATTATGAGTATTTTAAAATATTTTATATAATCAAATCTCATATGTGGTATCAAGCAAATCCTATACGTTCACTAATAAGGTGAAATGCTATATATATATATATATATATATATATATATATATATATATATATATATAGGAGTGGATAATGTGCCACCTTGTGCTCAGATGGCATATAGTGACCTCTCTCTGGTGCACGATATAACGATTGCTTGAAGCTGACAATAAAAACAACAATATAAAACACGGCTAAGAAAAGTAAGGTTAGGTTCTTATGGCATCAAAATTCATCTAACGTTTCCATTTCTATAGATGGAGAGCTTGTACAAAGTTTTAAATGTTTAGGTTAATTTAGATTATAATTGGACAATGTTCTATAATGGTAAGATGATCGTGTCCCTTCTTTCTTTTCAGCAAACCAAAATATGGGCTAGAAACCACATATTTCTTATATGCTTGAACTATATAAAACCTACATTACAACCATCCATGGTCCCTATAGCACAAAGTATTAAACTTATAATCTCGTTGGAGCTAGTTCACAAAATACACCATTGTAGTACACTACAGTTATGAGTAAAAGTTTTAACTTGTAGTTAGGTCTCTAAGTCTATATCCAAATATAACTCTACCTTGCCCTAAGATAGACTAGCATTTTCAACCATTAACATAGACAACAAGACTAAACTTCTGATCCTTATACATGTTCCTGTACCAACTCGAAATTCTACCCAAAGAATAAATAAATACAAGAAAAAGAGAGAATTGATGCTTATTCATTTAACTAATAGAGCAACTTAAAAGCTATAAAATGTCATCATTTAGTTCTTTACTATACTTATGTAAAACGCATTAATTGTGTCTGCTATGGACATAGCAGTGTGCTTCTACATCCTGCTTTTATACCTTTGCACTAAACTCAATGACATATAATAGTAAAGGGCAGGATTCAGTTTGAAAAAGTAATGTTTTGTAGAAATAGAGAAAAAAAAAGAGTTTGATTAAACTTATAATTTCATTGTATGCTATTGCTGTTCTACTGCCAATGGATTTAAGCACCCCTACAAAGAACTTGCAAAGTAGCATTGCAAATTACTATGGCTATGTTTGGCAAACCTAGCTGAAAAGGTACCTGAAAGCTTAAAAGGAGTTCAAAACTGAAAAGCTACTATACAAGCTATGAGCTGAAACTGAAGAACGGTTAAGCTAGCTGTTATGCTTGAAAGTGTTTGGTAAAATTAACTTTTTGATAAGCTGATAAATGTAAAAAGACAAAAAATGACATCTTCATAAAATTTAAATTAGTTTGTTTACATATTGAAATTTAACATTTTGTCTTTAAAAAAAAAACATTTTGAAATAAAATTATTAGCGAAATCATGATCTAGCATTTCATAACGAAGTAGCAATATTGTTGCGAATATAATAATAATAATAATAATAATAATAATAATAATAATAATAATAATAATAATAATAATAATAATAATAATAATAATAATAATAATAATAATAATTGCGTTGGAAGTTGCGGATAAATGAGAAGAGAAAATCATTTTAATTGAAAAGGGTAAATGAGGTCATTTCTTTAAAATAATAAGGATAAAGATGGAAAAAAGGTTAGAAAGCTAAGCTACTAGCTTATTTTGAAACGCGTTCCAAAATAAACTCTTATTTTAAGCTACGAGCTTATTTTGGGAACATTACCAAATAGAACTTATAGCTTATTAGTAGCTTAAAATAAGTTATAAGCTCTGCCAAAGAGACTCTATATAATAGTGTAGAATCCAATTCATATCCTATAAAATATTTGGGTGTTGCAATGAAAGAAGCTATCCAATTGATAACACAAGCCACCAAACTAGGGATGGCAACGGGGCGGGGGTGGGGTGGGGGCGGGGAGTATACTTCCCGTCCCCGTCCCAGAAACCCCGACCCCGTCCCCGTCCATGTCCCCATCCCCGGCGGAGAATTGGAAATAGTCCCCATCCCCGTCCCCGCAGGAAATTAGGCAACATTGTAAAATTAAGTAACTCCTTGTCAACATTTTAAATTATTGTAATTTTTAATTTTAAAAAATTAATATATATATATATATATATATATATATATATATATATATATATATATATATATATATATATATATATATATATATATATATATATGAGTTAATACCATATGAGGTCCCCCGAGTATAGTGGTTTTGCCATGTTTAGTCCTAAACTTTCAAATTGACCATATGTGGTCCTTCGACTTTCAAACTTAACCATTCGTGGTCCAAGTTAACCACACATGGTCCTTCAACTATTAAATTTTAACCATCCATAGTCCTTTCATGAGGACCACTACTGGTTAAATTTCGAAACTTGAAGGACCATGGGTGGTTAACTTGGACCACGAATGGTTAAATTTGAAAGTTGAAGGACCACAAATGGTCAATTTGAAAGTTTAGGACTAAACGTGGCAAAACCACTATACTCGGAGGACCTCAGATGGTAATATATATATATATATATATATATATATATATATATATATATATATATATATATATATATATATATATTTATATTTATATTTATTTATTATTATTATTATTATTTTTTAATTATAATAATTAATCGGGGACGGGGACGGGGCAGGGCGGGGTATCCCCCTCCCCGTCCCCGCCCCCGCCTGGGAATTTCAAAATTTCTCTTTCCCCGTCTCCGATCTCCGAAATTTTTCCCCGTCCCCGTTCCCATCCCCAACGGGGATGAGCACATTGCCATCCCTACACCAAACAGTAATCACACCACAAATGAAATAAAAGCCAGATAACCTTTTGAATTAAATTTATAAAATGCAAAGACATGAACAATAAAAAAAAAATTAAAGGAAACAGATAAACCAGTGAAAAAAGGTGGCATCTTTTTGCATAGATTAAGAAGTTGACATATAAAGCCAAATCACAACACCATAGTTTGATTTAGATAATGTAGATGAAGAAGGAAGTAAGTGTACATAATTTTGTACACAATAACCTTTAATTGGCTAATTTATTTTATTAGTCTTAGGTTGATCAAAAACTCTTGAACCATGTTTTATTATCATAAGAGTTGTTTTCGGTGGTGTACATTAAATGAAGAAGAAGCCAGAGGTGTTCAAAGCTTATTATGGAAGTCAAATAAAATGAGTGGCTAGGAAAGAATCAACCATGGAATGAGGCATATCATGTGGTGAGCTGATGGAAAGGTTTTGGCTATAAATAGAAAGCTCACCGATTATGGAAACTTGCCATTTTTGAGAGTTACTATTCTGAGAAGTGAACACAACTAACGAATTGAGAATTAATTATATTATTATTCTGTTGAGCTACTGTCTGCGCCTGACTCAGTTGAAGTATTGTTCGAAGGTTATCAAGGCATGCACGTCACGGTCCCGGTTGGATGTTAGGAAGGTTGTTTGTAGTATGGTAGTTAAGACTGTGAGAGTTTAATGTACCGTTCTATTGTAAAACTCCTTGGTGAACATCAATAGTGGATTGGGCTGACGTGGGTTGCCCCGCAGACGTAGGAGAAGCGCTCCGAACTGCGTAACAAATCTTTGTGTACTTGATTTACTTACTGCTTTTATTTTCTGTTATTTACTATCTTTAAATAACAAAAATTAATCGATCAAAATCTAATATAAGTTTAAAAATCAAGTAGAAGTTCAGGTTCAGCTAATTTAAGGTTCACGGCATAATTTCAATTGGTATCAGAGCCTGGAGGCTTAAGTTACTAGTCTTTCGATCTGGCTTTTACGTGTGCCTTATTTTTTAGTGTTCTACGCTTTTTAATACTGTTCTTCTTGTTATTACTTTGTTCAATCTCACTTGTTGCTAAGTGTTTCAGAATGGAAAGGTTCAGGCCACTTCCCCAGCTTACAGGCGACAACTACGCATACTGGAAGGCTCGAACAAGAACTCACCTTAAAGCTCAAGGAGATAAGATTTGGCGGGCGGTACTGACTGGTTGGACACCACCTACAAAACCTGGAGAAAAAGACGGTGATCCACCAGTGATAAAACCTGAAACCGAGAGAACTCAAGTTGAAATTATCATTGCTGGATATAACGATAAGGCTCTTGACACAATCTATTCCTTAATGCATGAAAATCAATTTTCGTTGGTTACAGGTATTGATTGTGCAAAAACTGCGTGGGAAATACTCGAAACCACCTATGAAGGTACGAGTTCAGTCAAACAGTCAAAGCTTCAGCTGGTAAAGACTGAATTTGAAGAACTACGTATGAACGATGACGAAGATATTGCGAGTTTTCACGAACGCATACAAGAGTTAGCTAATCGAGCAACAATTCTTGGAAAACCTTTCTCCCAACAAAAACTTGTCAAAAAAATCCTAAGATCTTTACCTCCGAGATTCAGGATAAAGGTAACCGCTATTCAAGAACATGATGGCTGGGAGAACAAATCAGTGGCTCAACTAATGGGCAATCTTCGAACCTACGAAATGGAAATTCTTACTGATCACACCAAAAAACAAAAGACAGTTGCATTTGTCGCTGAAGAACATGATGATACCCCTAACCCAGACGAATCAGGTGATGATCCAGTTACATTTTTAACTAAACAATTTTCTAATTTTTTGAAACAGATATCTCAGAAGAATTCAAAAAACAAAAAATTTCAAAAAGGAGCAAGCTCAAACATGTCGAAAACTGATACAAAAACTAGCATGTTAAACTCAAAACCTGCTGCCTCACGTCCAGCCCGTTCCAGGGAAAAATCAAACAACAAAGGAATAAAATGTTACGAGTGTGAGGGCTTTGGTCATGTTCAAGTTGAATGTCCAACTTATCTTAGGCGAAAGAAGTCCATGACAGCCACAACTTGGAGTGATGACGAACCTGAATCAGAAGCTGCTGGCTCTGGCGCAGAAGAAATGTTCGATAATTTTGTAGCTTTTACTACTAGAGTTGTGACATGTTCAGAACCTGGAGATGCATCTGACACGGAGGGTGGTGAATACAACTCGGCGGAAGACCATGAAATACCAGATTTATCTTATGAAGTAGAGTTTAACAAGTTGTATCCCAAGTGGGAAGCATTACTTAAAGCAAATCGTATAGTGTCTAGTGAAGTTAGAGTATTGCAAAATGCTGTAAACGTGTTCAAAGGTCAAGTAGCCGATAAGGACGCATTAATTAAAGAATACACTGACCGAGAAGACAAACTGAAACAGGAAGTCAAGGAACTGAAGCTGGAACTGAGTACTTACAAAAAGAAAATCCAAATGATGGATACCACTTCAACTCTTGATGAAATTCTTGATTCTGGACGGCAATCATGTGCAAGGTATGGTATTGGCTTTACTGGAGGAGCCAACAAAGACAAAACTACTTTTGTCAAGACATCTGATCCACGTCCAGAAGATACTCCTGAGTCAAGCACAACTAAACAATATCGTGAATCAGCGCTTGCCACTAGCTCAGCATGGCGAACACGAGGTACAGTACGTAAGAAGTTTAACTATAAGGTATATAATCCAGTGTGTCACTATTGCAGGTTACGAGGACACATCAGACCTGAGTGTTATTACTTCTACAAAGAACAAAGGGCCGAAAAACATAGCCATAAGTACATTACTCCAGTTATCAAACAAGTATGGGTAAAGAAATCCGATTATATCAGTTTTGTATCCTTTCACACTAAAAATGCAGGTAGGGATGAAAAATGGTACTTCGACAGCGGTTGCTCACGTCACATGACTGGAAACGCAAAATTTCTAAGTGACATAAACACAAGCAACGGTGAAGTAACTTTTGGTGATGGAGTCAAAGGACAAGTAACCGGAGTAGGTACTCTAAATGTTGCAGGTCTACCGAAGTTGAAAAAGGTGCTACTGGTAAACGGACTCCATGCCAACCTCATAAGCATTAGCCAACTTTGCGACCAAAACTGGAATGTTAGCTTCACCAAAGACAACTGCAGTGTTATGGATAATGAAAAACAATGTGTTAAGGAAGGTAAGCGATCAACAAACAGCTGCTATATTCTAACAAATGATATCCTCTGTTGCAGGTCCAGCATAAATGAGTCTGAGTTGTGGCATAAAAAATTAGGGCGTCAACAATCCAGCTAATTAAATTTCTTTTTGCCCGTGTTAATAAAATTTCAGGTACACTAATTCACAAATAAATATTACTTAGTGTTACTAATATTTTTTTCTCTCGTGTGCAGATTAAGTCTTAAGGCTAAGCAGTCATAAAAACTATCTTGAATTCACATTTTAAAAGTCAAGTGTTCAGGTCTTATTAGTTTCTTATCTATCCACCTTATCTTTATCTTGAATTCCCTAAAGATGATGTTTGTTTTGATATTATTGTACATATATCCTTTTGATCATGAATTATCCTTTCTAGTTTATATATATATACGTGTATCTCTGGATTCATTAAATCCTCAGGTACATTTAATCTTTCAGATTCTTTCTCTTTACTTGTTCATTTATTTTAAAGTGTTCGTTTAATTTGCTTGGGTTATTCTTTATGTTTTGTTATTGGCTGTTTCTGTGTGTTCACTAAATGTCATATCTACGTTGTGTTGGTTGTTTTTGATAATTCTTTGATTATGCCTTTTTGTTGGTGTTTCTGTGTTAAAATATGTTTGCTTGAATGATAAATTTGGTGCAATTTGATTAATGTGTTTATTTCTCTGTGTTATTTGTTTAGTCCGGTCATGACCGTGTGTGTTTTTGTTTGGTTGTGTGTTTTTCATGCTATCTGTTGTGATTCTGTGCCTGAATCATCTTATTGTCTTGTTTGACCAAAATTGAAAATTTCTTGAATTTTTGTGCTTCTTTGTTATTTGCTAAGTCGTTTTCAAGATTGCATGTACCCTGTTCTGTGTTTCTCTTTTCTATTTTCACTTGTGCAGGTTCATGTGGCAAAAGATTTCGTAAAAAGCAAAAAGGAACTATTATGGAGTTGTTCTCTCTATTTCATCGTCAAGCAAAAGTTATCTGGTATTAGTTATTGGATTCTCTTTATATGGTTTCTCTTATTAGCTTTAGTGGATATTATTGGATATCGGATTATCTTTTTGGTTGAAAATCTTCGGATTATTAGATTATCCAAGTTACCATATTATTTGGGTTATCATATCCTTTGGATTATCATGTTATTCAGACTCTCGTGTTATTGGTGGTGTGATAGCTTTTTATAAAGAATATCTGAATGGTTTTTCTACTATTGCGAACATGGAATGAATATGACAACACTACCTTCTTGGTGTATGGTAATTACTATTGATCAATATGGATGAATGTTGGATAAGTTTCTTGCTATTTTACGGGAAAGAAGGTCGGGCACCCCGTCAACTCACTAGTCTAATCCACTGATTTGATGTTCACTGGTCCTTTTTGTCACTTATTTGGCAAAAAAGGGGGAGTAATAGAAAGGAGTTTTTTGAAGAAAGGGGGAGTTTTATGAGAAAGGGGAGTTTTATTTGGTTAACTTTTTTGGAATATGAAATAAGGGAAGATACAAGAAAGGGGGAGTAGTAGGAAAGCATGATGACTGCGACATATGGAATTTTTTTTTAGTATGGCTTGTCTACTACTCTATTATGCTACGCTTCTTTTGGTAATCTCTGACTTATATATCTCTTCAGTTTATGGCTATTATTATCAGTTATTGGTTATTATTATCTAAACAGAAAATCTATTGTTATTGGATGATCAGCTTTTATTTAGCTAATCTTTCTATTGGTGATCAACTATTCTATCTGAATATTGAAGTTTTTCGGGGTTCATATACCGCACACATATTCTCTGAAAGTTAATACTATGAGTTCATGGAACATGGTCTACAAGAGTTTTTTGGAAATTTTTTTTTTTTTTTTTTTTTACCTTAGGTTATTGTATGGCACATATACTAAGGGCTTTTTAATAAAATTATTGTATCTTTCTTGTTTGCCCAAAGTATAAGATGCTATAGTTTTTGCCAAATAAATTGCCAAAGGGGGAGATTGTAAGTGTACATAATTTTGTACACAATAACCTTTAATTGGCTAATTTATTTTATTAGTCTTAGGTTGATCAAAAACTCTTGAACCATGTTTTATTATCATAAGAGTTGTTTTCGGTGGTGTACATTAAATGAAGAAGAAGCCAGAGGTGTTCAAAGCTTATTATGGAAGTCAAATAAAATGAGTGGCTAGGAAAGAATCAACCATGGAATGAGGCATATCATGTGGTGAGCTGATGGAAAGGTTTTGGCTATAAATAGAAAGCTCACTGATTATGGAAACTTGCTATTTTTTAGAGTTACTATTCTGAGAAGTGAACACAGCTAACGAATTGAGAATTAATTATATTATTATTCTGCTGAGCTACTGTCTGCGCCTGACTCAGTTGAAGTATTGTTCGAAGGTTATCAAGGCATGCACGTCACGGTCCAGGTTGGATGTTAGGAAGGTTGTTCGTAGTATGGTAGTTAAGACTGTGAGAGTTTAATGTACCGTTCTATTGTAAAACTCCTTGGTGAACATCAATAGTGGATTGGGCTGACGTGGGTTGCCCCACAGACGTAGGAGAAGCGCTCCGAACTGCGTAACAAATCTTTGTGTACTTATTTACTTACTGCTTTTATTTTCTGTTATTTACTATCTTTAAATAACAAAAATTAATCGATCAAAATCTAATATAAGTTTAAAAATCAAGTAGAAGTTCAGGTTAAGCTAATTTAAGGTTCACGGCATAATTTCAAAGGAAAAAAGGAAAAGCATACAGGTTGTATCTAGGATAATTCACTCAGGTCCTCGGTAAATTACTTGATGCCTTTGTTTGAGCACTGATCTCCAATTCCTATCATCACAACAAATATTGTTGAATTTTCTTTCCCTTCTTATGTTCTTTTCAAGCAAATTGTACGTTTTGAGTTTACTCAACTTCATTGACTTCTTCTGTCTTGTTGCAAAAAAATGGGGAAAGAGACTGTAATAGGACAAAAATAACGAGAATGGACAAAAATATGACACTTTTAAAAGTGGGACGAAAATGGGAAAAACTCATTTCCCAAATGTGTTTGGCGTCAAAATATTTATTTTGTTTTTATTTTTTTCATAGTTAAACAGTTTGATTTTTGTTTTTTGTTTTTAAAAGTCGGAGAAAGCGACCAGAATTGGTAGCTTTCTCCTTCGCCGGAGAAGGCGACCAAAAGCTACAGGTTCCAAACTTCACCGGAACCCAAGATGGTCTGGTTCTCGCAGTGGACGCCGGACTGGAATGCGAAGGAGGAGCTTCCATTTGGTAGAATAATTGGTAGAATTGTTGATTAAATATGGTAGAATAATTATTGGTAGAATTGTTGATTAAAACGGATAGACATCACAATAAATCTGATTAAATTTGGTAGAATTGGATTTAATCTGATATCCAAAAGAATATTTACAGTACATCACAATAATAAAATAAATTTTAAAAATTTAAAAAAAACACAAGCGCACAAACTCATAATTTGAAACGCACATACCTCCTTCCTAACTTACATTCACCGTAATACACAACACCAAAAATGAAAAACCAAATAAAATTAAGCAACTGACACTGCTGGAAATTATGGAATTTCCGACCACCTGAAAGTGATCTTAAATCAAGTCGAAAGCAAAAAGTGATCGAAAATCGCAATAAAGGTTTTTCCGGATACCAAAAGTGGTCGGAACAAGGCTTTCGACATGATTTAAGATAACTTTCAGGTGGTCAGAAATTCCATAATTTCCAGCAGTGTGATAAATGTAACGCACACACTCCGCCACTATGACCCAACACACCCAACACCCAAGCAATATTTTCAGTACATCACAATAACAAAAAAAAATTAATAATAATAATAATAAAACATAAGCGCACACATTCAACCCCTCTAACGCACACACTAAAATATGCAACCACACCGGAAGCACAAAACTCATAATTTGAAACGCACATACTTCCTTGCTAACTTGCGTTCACTGTAATTTATCTTTTGTTTTATTATGAAGCATCGATGGGTGAGCTTATGTGGGTGGCCATATGAAAAGTCTAAGATTGCAGTGATGGGTTGTGAGGTGTTTCGTGTGGGTCAGAAATGTTTATATGTTTTTGAGTCGGGGGTGTGTGCGTTTGTGTGATATGGCGTGTGCAAAAATATGAAAACTATGTATCCAATAAAGCACAAGTATATGAGTTTCGGTTATGGTTAGGCATGTGAATTTGATGTGGTTAGTGGGTGAATATGACGGGTACGGTATGATGTGGTTTACATTTATCTTTTCTTTTATTTGTGATGCGTTGGTGGTTGCGCTTATGATGGTGGGCGTGTGCAAAGTCTAAAATTGCAGTGATGGGTTGTGGGGTGTTTCGTGTGGGGCGGGAATGTTTATATATTTTTGAGTTGGTGTTGTGTACATTTGTGCTATTTGGTGTGTGCAAAATTATGAGAATTATGTAACTGAAAAAAACACAACACCATGTGTTTTTTTTTTTTTTTTTTTAAGCGTATGAAACACAACACAAAATTATGAGATTCAAAGTATCAAACACAACAGAATTATGCATCGGCACGAAAGAGGAAAAACCGCATATTGAAACTACAAGACGACACTGCACATTGGATTGAGGGAGATGGCCTTCTAGAGTTAGCTTCAAAATATTCCATAATGTTTTTACCTCCAAAGGCATTCATATAGATGGTTACTTAGATGATTTCGTACCAAGGGTCTCCGAGTTGGATAACAATCGCTTGTTGCGGTCGTTCACTGTTGAGGAGGTTAAGGAGGCCTTCTTTTCAATGGCGCTTGATAAATCACCAGGGCCTGATGGTTTCAGCCCGGCTTTCTACCATCACTTCTGGAGTGAAATCGGCCACGACGTGGCACATTTTAATATTTGTTGTGCAAATAGTGAGGGGTTCCCGGTCGGCATGAATGATGCTATCATAACCCTCATTCTAAAAATGACTATACCTATCACTATGGGGGATCTTCGGCCGATTGCGCTTTCTAACGTAACGTACAAAATTTTTTCGAAGATGCTGGCTAATCGGTTGAAAGTGGTTCTTGAAGGGGTGATCTCGGATGTGCAAAGTGTCTTTATTCTCGGTCGCCTAATTACAGATAATGTGCTTGTTGCTTCTAAGGTAATTCATTATCTGAAATGTAAGAGAGAAAGAAGAGACGGGTGGGTGGTGTGCTTTAAAGTTGGATATGGTGAAAGCATATGACAAAATGGAATGGCCCTTCTTGAAAGAGATTATGTGTCGAATGGGCTTTGATGATCAGTTTGTTGAGCTAGTCATGCATTGTGTTACTACGGTTCGATATAAGGTGGGTGTTAACGGAGATCTCATGGACTACATTGAGCCGACGTGTGGGTTGAGGCAAGGGGACCCTTTGTCTCCTTCTTTGTTCATTCTGTGTGCTGAGGGTCTCTCTCACTTGTTGTCTGGAGCTGTTCGCCGATGGCTGGTCTCACCGTGTATTGTGGTGAGGGGGTCTCCCCGGATCTTGCATTTATTTTTTGCGGGCGACAGCCTGTTGTTTTTCAAAGTAATGGTCTAGAAAGTTGAAGTTGTTAAGAGCTACCTTGTTAGCTATAACGTATGTCTGTCTAGTCTGTCAATTTTGGTAAATCTTGCATAGTGTTCATCCGCAATACAAGAGAGATTGTTAAGAATGATGTTGCAGGCGTGTTCAATGTTCAACAATCCGATAATATTGGTCGTTACTTAGGTCTGCCTATGGGGGTGGGTTGCAATAAACGAGAGGTTTTTGCTTATATTGAGGCAAAGCTGAAACACTGTTTGGGTGGGTGGAACAAGAAGGTTCTCTCTAGGGCGGGTAAGGAAGTGTTGCCCAAGCTCTCCCTACATATACAATGAGTATTTATTTCATCCCACTCACTTTCTATTAGCGGTTTGAACGAATGATGAACAAGTTCTGGTGGACCTCCGATGGCAGCCGCGATGATGGTATAAGGTGGATGGGTTGGGAAAGGATGTATAGCCCGAACTCCCCGAAGTCTACAGGTGGAATGGGTTTTAAGAGCTTGCATAAATTTAATATTGCTTTATTTGCTAAACAGGGTTGGAAATTGTTAACAAACCCTAATTCCTTGGCTGCCCAAATTTTTAAGGCGAGATATTATGCTAAGGGGGATTTTTTGAAAGGTAGTATTAGTGCTAATCCGAGTTTCTGTTGGAGATCCGTTGCTGGCCAGGGCGTGCTTCGAAAATGCTGTTTTAAGAGAATTGACAATGGTCGTACGATGAGTGTGTGGAAATAGCCATGAGTGTGTGCTTGACCATGACGAAAACTTACAGGTTAGTGCATTGTCACATCCTCAAACTAACAACTGGGATATTGCGTGGCTGAATGAGTTGTTTGAGCCTCGTGATGTGGAGCTCATTTTGCAGATTCCGGTTTCTAGAAATTTTGACGATCAATGGTGTTGGAGAGGGGATATAAGGGGCTATTATTCTGTTAAGCATGTTTATCGTTTGCTTTCTAGTTTGTATGATCAAGGTGTAGCTTTGAATGATGTATGGCGTAAAATCTGGAATCTAAAGATCTCACTGAACATTCACAATTTTCTGTGGCTCTGTGTTCATTATGTTATTCTCACTTTGGCTGCCCTTTCTCATCGAGGGGTAGAAGACTAGAGGTGGATGCTGTTTGCCCTTTATGTAATCAGTAACCGGAGACGTTACAACACCTGTTCTGTGAGTGTGTGCATGTTGCCCCGCTTTGGCATGATCATGTTGGTTACCCTATTCCAGATGCGAATGGTGACTTTGCGGCGTGGTTGGCTGGTATTTTATTCGACGGGGATGTGACGACAAAGCTGAATTGTATTGCGAAGTGTTGGTGCATATGGCGGGAGATGAATGATGTGGTTTGGAATAGCAAATCTTGGCATGCTATGCGTATTAAAATAAAGGCAACCCACTTTGTTTATGACTGGCAGGACCTAATGAATATGGCATCTATTGGCGGAGATCATCCACCCTCTCCAGTTAGTGTTCCTGCAGTACCTGAGGACGTGGTGAAGATCCACGTTGATGCGATTGTCTTCCCTAACTCTGATCAGACATATTTTGGTGTTGTTATTACAAATGGTGATGGTGGTTTCATTGCAGCCAAGAATGGTTCTTTCCGTTGCTTAAACGACGTTCACCTAGCATAAGCAATGACCATCAAGGAAGCTCTTTCGTGGGCTAAAGACAGAGGATTTAATAAGATTTTGCTGCTTTCAAACTGCCAGATAGTGTGCAATCTAATTAATGGGTCCTCGATTGATTTATCTTATACAGGCAGTGTGATCAATGAGTACAAAGTCTATCAAAGACACTTTGAAGCACTGTTGTAAAAATCGACCTAGGCGCCCCTTAGCCATTCCGCTTTCACTATTAGGCGCCCAAAAATTGGTCGGGCGCCTAGGCCGCCGGCTAGGCGGCAAAATCGGCCTAGTCAGCCAACTCGGCCGAGTCGGTCAATTTCTTCCGATTTTGACCGATTTCGTCCGATGTCGTCTGGTCTAGCCGTCCATAGACTAGTTTGATACTTTGAATCTTTGCATGATTGAAATATTTGAGTATTTTTATTTTTTAATATTATTTTGATGTTATGACTTATGAATTATCATTATTTAATTTATTTGGATGTGTTATTTGATTGAATGTTGAAAACAGCCTCATTAAAATTGTCAAACTACAAGTTTCCCTCTATTTTTTTGGCGCCCGTCTAGCGTCGCCTAGATTCCACCTAGGCGCCGCCTAGGCACTAGACTTTGCCCGGGCGCCTGACTAGCGCCTAGCGCCTACTGCAACCATGTTTTGAAGTAGTGTCCATTAAGTTTATTTCTAGATCAGTGAATAAGTCTGCTCATGCTTTGAAAATGGCAGCTCGTTCTCAAACTAGTCATTCTATTTGAATTTTTTCTATTCCATCTTGTATTAAACGCTTGATTTAATAAAGCTCTAGTTTTCCTTAATGGCGTGTTTGGTTCACGGAATAGGTCGGGAATGGCATAGCATTCCCAGTAATATGCCTATTCCTTTGTTTGGTAACCATTTCTATTACCAGGAATATTATTCCTGGTAATAGCCTATTACCTCAAATAAGGTAATAGCTATTACTAGGACCCCCCCTGGTATTAGCCTATTACTGAACGCTCAGGAATAGATTTTAGAATCTATTTTTTTTATCCCTTTCTTTAACCTAATTTTTTTATCCTACACCACCACCGCCGCCCCCACCACTGTCACCGCCGCCGCTGCCACCACCGTCACCAGAACCACCACCCAGCAGCACCACCGCTACCACCACCACCACCGCCGCCACAACCGTCGCCGCCCCCACCACCACTGCCACAACCGTCACCGTCAACCGTCACCACCGCCACTGTCACCCCCACCACTGCCACTGCCACCGCCACCACCACCACTACCACCCCAGCACCACCGCCACCACCACCATCACCACCACCGCCACCATCACATATTTTTATAAGGGTATTTATGTCTTTTAAAATATATTTCATTTCTATTTTTTAAATCAACCAAACACTGTAATATAATTCCTAAAGTCGATTCCTTCCGCTAACCAAACAATAAAATACAATTCATATTCTATTTCTTGTCTATTCCATTCCTTATGAAATATCATTCCTATTACTTCAAAATTCATTCCGTGAACACTGTAAATGAAAAAAAAAATAGTCTTTTAACCAAATGATCCCTATCCAATACCCAAAATACCCATAATTTATTTCGCCATTAAGGTTTCAAAGTACCCAAAATTTAAAGAGGCTAAAACCCTATCACACCATTAATTTTTAATACGGAGTAGCATTCTTTCAGGCCAATCAAGCATTCCGGCCAATGGAGTCTAAGGAGCAGCAGCCACCACCGCCTAAAATTCAGATATATCCTACTTCTACAGGAGAAATTACGCCTTTTTGGAGAGGTTTCTCTCTCCCCCTCCATATATGTAAATTGTTCTATTGCTTATTGGGGTTTCTTCCACTTAATCCTAGCTTTATTTTCTTTTCTGTTGTACAGAGAAGTATGAAAGAGATGCGAAGAAGTATTGGGATATCTTCTACAAACGCCACCAAGATAAAGTACGATTCTTGTACCCCAAAAAAATCCCTTTTTTATGATCCATTTTGTGGTATTTTAATGATTCATTTTTTGTAATAGAGTTAATAGTACTGAAAAAGGAGTAGATTTTAGAAGTGTTTAATGGCTGTTTTACTTTAGTGTTTGAAACATATTAATATACTTATTATTATTATTATTAATTTTTTTTTGAAAGGTATTAATATACTTATTTGTGTCAACTAGAAATTAAATTTTTTCTGTAATTTCTTTATTCTTTCCCATTCCTACGTTGCACTATTGATAAAGGCTAATTCTTGATGACCCTCTTTGCCAAACATTGATAAGCCTCTGGAGGGGTGCTAATTCTTTTTATCATTTTATTATGAAATTATAATCAGTTTTTCAAGGACAGGCACTACTTGGACAAGGAATGGGGACACTACTTCTCTGTGAGTGCAAAACAATAATCTCAAAAGGCTTTAGTCTTTTACTTATTTATTATTATTTTTGCAAGTCCTACTTGATATTGTGCATGTAGTTGCACTCATTTTGTCCAAATCTTTGCAGGGTGCTGGAGGAAAAGTAATTCTAGAGGTAATTATATAAATGTTCATCATATTGTGGTTTATATCTTCTGTTTTGCATAGCAAGTATAATATTAACTTTATTATGCTGATGAAATCACTCAGTTGAAAACCAGTCCTGTTTTCTGAATACTTTTTACTTCAAATGTTGTCTACTTGACATTGAGTATGTTGCCCCAAAAATTTCCTTCCTATTTCTGAGGACTCTGTTGTATTCACTATGGATTTAATCTTTTGATTTAATGGTGAGTTTGTCTTTTAATTCGATGGGCAACATCTAGGACCGTTCTTCGGATCTAATGTTTTCTCTATGATTGTTTTCAATACTTTACATGCTCCTTTATTTTTATTTCAATTGGGATTATACGACAAATGATTCTTGCGTTGTGGTTACAACCAAAAGAACTTTAGCCTTTTCTTTTAGCTACTAAGCTTTAAAAGCCGGGTTAAAATGCTGAAATTGATTAATGATTTTCATGCTTTATGCTACCTCAGTTGTGCAGTTCCTACAGTTAGTTATTGATCCATTACTCCTGCTGTCTCCAGGTTGGTTGTGGCGCTGGAAACACTATCTATCCCTTGCTTGCTACATATCGTGACATATTCGTGCATGCTTGTGACTTTTCACCGCGGGCTGTAAACTTGGTTAAGGTAGATATTGGCCTTTCAAGTATTTCTAATTTGTTTTTGGCAGATAAGAAGATATTTACTTGAATAGTTGCTAATGTAATCTGAATAGATATCTCTGTAATTCTATTGTTAGGTTGCATACATCTTTTAGAAGTGGAATGTACATTGTTATGAAATTATAAAAACCACTATAGATATAGCTTTACGGTATTGAATGCTTCAACAATGTTATTCTGATTGTTTATGGTATATGTAAGTTCTCATTTTCATTCTACCATGTAGAGGCATATATATGGCCATGCCACTCTATATCTAGACATTGGAATAATTCAAACTTTAGGATACTGATAGGGAAAATAATCAAGGGATCGGATCCAAATTGCGTGATTTTGGGG
The DNA here is from genome assembly GCF_001879475.1 of Ipomoea nil. Lineage (NCBI taxonomy): Eukaryota > Viridiplantae > Streptophyta > Magnoliopsida > Solanales > Convolvulaceae > Ipomoea > Ipomoea nil. The sequence goes on along the minus strand of NW_017617731.1, from coordinate 687,528 downwards.
AGCTAAAACCAAGTAATTACAGGTTGATTAATTATCTCGATTGATTATTTATACTTTCTCTTTGAAGGTAAGTATGCAGTGTGTTAGAAATAATCAGCAATAACATCTGAAAGGAGTCACCAGGGTAACCATCTTGGCTAGTTTAGCGATGAATTCCTCTGCAGTGGTTAATCTCTTACCCATTTTGATGTGTAGTTCTTCTCGACTCTTCTTAAATGCTTCAACTCTTGAGTCCATTAGTGTCATTCTAGTTGGTAGGTTGGACCAGCTTAATGGAGTAAGGTGATAGTATTGGGTTTGAACCAAGGAGAACAAGGAATTGTAATACCAAGGTGCAAAGAAAAAACAAGGATACCGTAAAGTTCCCTCCAGCAAGAATGAATTCTTGCCCACAGTTACTTAGAGCCAATTATTTCCCATTGGCACTAGATGCTCTGTCTTCTAAGAGATGGTCCCTATTTATAATCTATTACCGTATGTAAAATAAGCAAGGAACATCAATTACCAATTACATAATCAGTAAATCCCTGATTATATGCTTTCTTAAATTCTGCCATTTGAATGATTTGATTAATTTCATTTTCTGCCGCATTTCCTTTTTTCCTTCATGAGTAAACTAGCTAGGGCTCCGGGTCTGTATCAGTTACGTAACATCAACCTTTCTGTAATGCTAACTGAATAAATTGGAAGTTACATGAAATCTTTCAGAGACGAGACTGTAATAGTTTATTGTGTAATTCTGGAAGTAATTCCAATAATTTTCCTCAGGAGTTAATAGATACTTATTCAACATGCCCTGATGGCTGATCAGTCTTTTTCTGAATAATAAATTGCAGACACACAAGGACTTCAAAGAGACCCGAGTGAATGCATTTGTTTGTGACTTGACAATTGATGACCTAAGCGAGCATATTTCTCCTTCTTCAGTGGATGCCGTGACCATGGTATTAGAATAAAGATACATAATCTGTTTGATAGAGTTTTGCTATAATATTTATTTGGAGAGTTTTACTCTTTACCAGATGTCACTATTCCCCTTTTCATAAGCTTGGGGATCGTTCACTTTATAAGCAAACTGACTTGTTAAGCAGATCTTTGTTTTATCTGCAGTAACTCCTGAGAAGATGCCTCTGGTGATACAGAACATTGGAAAGATTCTCAAGGTTAAGTTCGGCTCATTCATCTAGTTGACTTTTCAAAGCATGAACCTACTTCTGTTATTTAGTTCAATTTATTTATTTTCTTCATTATGAATCTTCGTTTTTCTGTTTTCCAGCCCGATGGTTATGTCTTATTCCGTGACTATGCAATTGGAGACCTAGCTCAGGTTAAACCTTACACTGTGTGACACAATTTATTTCTCATGTTTGCATAGTTGCTTGTTACCTCATCATTTTTGTAAAATTTGTTTTTGGTTACTGGTGTTATGATGTGAATGACGATGAGTTGATGATATAATATATTTTTCTTGCCATTTTAACACAAAAAAAATGCTGATTAAGAAGCCATTGTATCTTTATCTACTATGTATAGTAGTGTATTATTCTTCCCAAAAGGTTGAATCCCCAACCCCAAGTGCCCCCCATACCCTGGCTTGACATGGCATTTGGGAGGATGTAAATCACGTGACTCAATGGCTTAGCAGACAGGGCCAAATGCTGGTGTGCACAAGGGATCTGCCCGCTTTGGGCATAATCCCCACACTGCCACTGTCAAGGTTCGAACCTTGGTCTCTTCTCCCAAAGATGGCCTACTGAACCATTGAGCTAAGTCCGTGCGGGCTATAGTAGTGTATTATTGACACAACAAATGTATTTACTTTTGGGAAAAGGGTCAAATAGGCCCTCGAACTTTAGCTTAAAAGTCAATTAGGCCCCTAAACTTTTTAAAGGTGCAATTACACCCATCAACAATTCATTTAGGTGCAATGAAGCCCAAAAACAAGTTAATGACCTGCTATCACAGGTCATTAGGGTTCAGGCCACCTTCTGACGAATTTTCCGGCAAAAAAAAGTGACCAACAACCGACCCAGATTTGCCGAAAATTTCGCCAGTCACTTTTTTGTCGGAAATCTCGCCGGTCACTTTTTTTTTTGCTGGAAAATTCGTCGGAAGGTGGCCTGAACCCTAATGACCTGTGATAGCAGATTATTAATTTGTTTTTGGGCTTCATTGCACTTAAATGAATTGTTGAGGGGTGTAATTGCACCTTTAAAAAGTTTAGGGGCCTAATTGACTTTTAAGCTAAAGTTCGAGGGCCTATTTGACCCTTTTCCCTTTACTTTTTCATTTGTGGATAAGTATTGATGTTATTCACAAAAGCAACAAAAATGCCACAATTTGCATGCAACAAAAATGTATGTACTATGTGAAGTGCAAAGTGAAAGTTCAGTTGATATAAAGTGAAATTTTAGTTCATCCAATTTAACTTTCAATAAAAGCAAAATGAAAATCTTAAAAATCAAATGTGGACTAATCTGAACTTTTTTCAATTGCTCCCATGGCACATCATGGTTCTTGCAATGTACTTGTAAATTTCCCCTATCCTTATATTGTAAGTTTGTATTTTCAGGAAAGATTTATCTCAAAGGAGCAAAAGATCAGTGAGAACTTCTATGTTCGAGGTGATGGAACTGTAAGTTCTGGCCGTAGATACTGATGTTTCTTAGTGCCAAATGTTTCTTATTCAACACGCATCTTATATAATCTTTATTTACCAGCGGGCATTCTACTTCTCTGATGAGTTCTTGATCAACCTGTTCAAAGAGAATGGATTTGATACTGAAGAGCATGCTTTGTGTTTTAAACAAGTTGAAAATCGGTCAAGGGAAATTGTGATGAATAGGTAATTGATCTCAGCTCATTTTTACTGTGTTAATTCTTGTTGCTTTTTAACACGATTTTCCATTCCACATACTTTTACTCCATAGACACAGGATACACACATACACAGACACATTTTGTATATGGGAAAAATGCACTTTTAGGCCTTGAGTTATAAGCCAAAGTGTAATTTTTGTCCCTAATTAACATAGAGTTGCACTTTTACGCCCTAATTAGTAACCAATGTGGCTTATTTAGTCCTTTTATTTTGGATGAAAACCTAAACAACACTAATATATAAAGGGAAAAATTGTATTTTTATTCCAGTTTTCTTCCTTATTGCACAACCAAAATATATATCAATCAACTCTAGAGAATAAACAAATTTATACACAACAGAACAATTAGCAATTAGGTATATTCATAGAGCTATATTTATATAGAATACAAAGCATATATATATATATATATATATATATATATATATATATATATATATATATAGGTTTAAGTTCCAGTGCGGGTGAATGCTTCCCGTGTAGTTGTGCGGGTAATTAATGTGCGTGAGTCTTGTGCTTAAGGTGCGTGGAGTTTGTGCTTAATGTGCGTGAGTGTGTAGTGCTTAATGTGCGTGAGTTTTGTACTTAAGGTTCGTGAGTCTTGTGTCTAAGGTGCGTGAGTTGTGTGCTTAATGTGCGTGAGTGTGTACTTAATGTGAGTTGTTGAAACTTTAAAGTGCATGAGTTTTGTGCTTAATGTGAGTGAGTTTTGTGCTTAAGGTGCATGAGTCTTGTGCTTAAGGTGCGTGAGTTTTGTACTTAATGTGCGTGAGTGTATACTTAATGTGAGTTGTTGTTAAAACTTAAGGTGTGTGTGTTTTTGTGCTTAATGTGCGTGAGTTTTGTGTTTAAGGTGCGTGAGGGTTGTGCTTAAGATGCGTGAGTTTTGTGCTTAAGGTGCGTGAGTTTGTGTTCTGAATGTATTTTGTTTGTGTGTTTAATGTGCGTCTGTTGTGTACTTAAAGTGTGCCAGTGTAATGCTTAATGTGAGTCCACTCGCACAACCGCACGGGAAGCACCACCCGCACCTGATTCCTTCCCTATATATATATATATATATATATATATATATATATATATATATATATATATATATTATATGCCCCCGGGGCATAGCTCAGTGGTCGAAAGGTTGAGTGTGGGTGTAGTGACCTAACAAATACCCAGGTTCGAATCCTCGATGGGAGAGGATCTCAGCCTTGGGGCAAAAAGCAAGCACTTAGACCCTGCGTCACTAAGCCACATCCCGCGATTTACGTCCTCTTACAATCCCAAGCACTCAGGTTTAGGGTGTGTGTGTATATACACACACACACACACACACACACACACACATGAATGTGTGACTGATTGTAAAAATTTTTTAACCTCCGCTCTTTGCTAGCGTATCCAACATCATTAAACTAAAGTAGACACTTCCAAAACTCATCAAAATATTTGTCAAAGAAAACCGTACACCATAAAAAGGTCAAACACAAGAAAGATAAGTGGCATTTTTCATTTTAAGCATTGCGAATGGAAACCCTAACTTACAATTTAAGAGATTAAAAATTAGAATTTGGTGTTTCTTTTGGTTCCAACAAGTTCCTAATATACATTGGAGATCATAATTGTGGAAGATTTAGCTGATTTTCGATGAAGAAGAGTGCATTTGTTCGGGTTTTGGGTATTCGTAATTTGAGAAGAATTAGAATCATTAATAGTTCAAAGAAGTATTTATAGTATTCTAAAGTTACTAAATTGCTCTCCATCAAGTGTGTATTTTTCAGTCCAAAATAATGGCATCTATTAAAAGGACTAAATATGCCACCTTAGTTACTAATTAGGGGTAGAAGTGCAACTCCATGTTAATTAGGAACAAAAATTACACTGTTCTTTAACTCAAGGGCTAAAAGTGCATTTTTCCCTATTTATATATTCCAAGCAATGATGATGGGTTTAGATTTATATATCTGTTTAAATTAGATTAACTAAACTGTTTAAATATATGAGTTCCCTATTTACAATTTTAACACAATCTGATGAACAGCTTGGAATTTGGAATCATTTCTTTTCATCTAGGAGAAGAATTTAGTAGTATTGACTAAAATAAACAAATGTAATGCTTCTACTTTTAGTATAAATAATTTTCAACTATCACATAAAATTTATTTTTGTTTTCATTTTTTTAATATACTGTGTAGATCCTCATCAGTTGTCTCTTCAATTTTTTCTTTTGAATCCTGACATGTTATGATGTTTCATCTGTGGTTTTAGACGTTGGGTTCAAGCTGTATTCCGTTTAGGTTGTGGTAAATCTGGTGTGAACACTGAGAGCAAGGTAAAACTCATCGGTATGGACAGTCCAAAACCTGTGATTCCAGAAAGAACTCAGAGCAATACAAATGGGTTTGACTTTGATATTTCTGATGGAATGGCTCTTGATATGTTTGGTATTTCATCGTCAAGTGAAGAGGTATGAAACTTGTCATCTACTTTTAGTTCTGTTTCTCATCTATTATCTATCTAGTATATTATTGGCCTGTATCACTTTGAAATAGAAATTCAGCACTGTTAAGAGTCCCACATTGAAAAAATATAAGAGAGAACATATGAGTTTATAAGGCCATGGGTTAGACTAGCTCATCTTAGATTATAACCCAATTGAGTGATCATGGCCTAATCTCAGATTATAACATGGTATTAAAGCCTGTTCGGTCCACTTTGTGTTCATCCGGTTGTCTACTCGTGGTATTGGTAGCATCCAAGCTATCGTTTTAGGGGAAGGGTCCTAATCCTAAGCCCGCTTGTTCGGTCCACTCTGGTGGCATCTAGAGCTTATAAGGCCATGGGTTAGACTAGCTAATTGATTGGATTCAGTCTTTTACTGTGGTTTGGCCCATGTGCATTATAGTGACCTTGATTCAATCTTAGATTATAACAAGCACCAATGATTGTAATTTGATGAAGGGTGTAAGGTGTGCATATCCTTTGCAATCTATTTTAGCATGGAGTCGGTAGGGGCAAAAAAAAAAGGTAACACTCTAAAATGAATCACACTGCATAGAAATGTTATCTAGGTACATGGTACACACTACCACTAAATCTCTTCAATTTTTGACATTAATGTTTCTTCTCTTACACATTTTAGATTGTTGAAGTTATCATAAGTGGCTTGCACTTTAAGATAAATGTCGTCTCAAAAGAGTACCAGCACACATGCAAATCAACTGGCTTAATGCTATGGGAATCAGCTCGATTGATGGCTTTAGTGCTTGCTGAAAACCCGGGGATTGTTGCAGGGAAAAGGGTCCTAGAGTTGGGATGTGGATGTGCTGGGATCTGCTCTATGGTGGCTGCAAAATCTGCCGAACTTGTGGTTGCCACTGACGGAGACACAAAAGCTCTCAACTTGTTGAACCAGAACGTCGCCCAAAATCTCAAATCATCACTTTTTGCAAAACTGATGACAAGGAAACTTGAATGGGGGAATGGAGATGATATCGAAGCCATCAGGAGGCTGAATGGCAAGGGGTTCGATGTAATATTAGGCACTGATGTTACTTACATTTCTGAAGCCATCACACCCTTATTTTCAACCGCGAAAGAGCTGATTTGTTCGGGAAGAGATATTAACGAGGATCGGGAGCCAGCTCTGATTCTTTGTCATGTGCTGCGACGAGTTGATGAACAATCCATATTGTCAGCAGCATCTGAATTTGGTTTCGAGTTGGTTGACCGGTGGCCCGAGTTGGAAAACCCTTCCATTCCATCCCCAAACATAATCAAGAAATGGTTCTCTCAAGAATTCTGTGCAAATGGTATCCCAACCACAGCTTTGAGTATTTTGTACTTCCATAGAGTATAAACTAAACAATGAATTGCCATTTTGTCTTAATTGTATTATTATTACTGAAATTCTATATGCTGTTGTGGACATACTTTTGATAAATTTTGTTCCTCAACAAGTCAACACTGAAATATGGGTTTTCGTAGTGTCACATTGGCATCCATTATTGAAATTTGTTGTTCCCACTTCCCATCATATTTCATTTGTAAGGACCCGAAAGGAAATCTAAGTTGAATGGCCAATCATTTTATTGTATAATGGATTTGGTCAAATGCCTATCACAAATTCAATTAGAATATCTATAAACCAAAGGTTGACTTTGTCATTCCACCATGTAAAATGGAAGCAAGAGAAGATGCACATTGGCATTGTTAAGTGTGGATCATGTCTTGGGTTTACCAAACCCAAATTGTACTATAACTGTAATGAAAGTGATATATATATATATATATATATATATATATATATATATATATATATATATATATTCATTTTAATATGATTGTTTTATATAAAGAATTAAAGTACACAGATTTTAAGAATAATAGGGTAAAAGTATAATAGCATCTACTTTACTTTTTTGTATATAAAGATTAATAAACTTTTTGACTAATTAAAAACGTAACGCAAGGCCTGAAAAGAGGGCAGTTGAGTGAGTGGAGTATGATTATCTTTGAAGTTCATGTTGTTGAGTAGGTATGATTGATCAAAGAGGGTAGTTGAGTGAGTGGAGTATGGTTATCTTTGAAGTTCATGTTGTTGAGTAGGTATGATTGATCTTAAGAATATCTTGAACCATTAGGTCTGACAGATTATGGATGACTAAGCAATTCACATGGTTTTTTTTTTTTTTTTTTTTTTTTAATTTTTTTTTTCTAAACGATAAATTTATTGATAAAAAAATGGCATATACAAAGAGTTCAAGGAGACCTAGGTCCCATAAAAAGTGGGTAGACAACAAATTGCTACAAAAAGTTATGCGAAGATAATAAGTTAAAACTACAATTCGAAGTATAAGTAAAGAATCTTGTAAAGTTTGAATTGTATTATGTTAAATAGTATCCACAAAGCGTCAAGCACTGCCCTTACATTCAGCTGTTGATCACAGAATTGACTTATACTTATCAAATTTGCTATAGTATCCACAAAGCGTCAAGCACTGCCCTTACATTCAACTGTTGATCACAGAGTTGACTTATACTTATCAAATTTGCTTTCAGGCCCTGAACAAGTCGTACGTGTTTTAGTGCAGTTAATCCTAGTACATTTAAAACTCTAATAGCGCATATCGTATTTGACCCTTAAACCCGTCTCTAAAAATCACTTTTCCATCAGTGGGTGTAATATTTTTCAAATTTCTTTCATCCCCAATCATGTGCCTGAAGCATCTAGTGTTGAAGTACCATCTTCCCTTGGACTTGAATTCTTTCCTTTGTAGAGCCATATAGGACACAAGGTTTGATTTGCGAACCCATAGTTATTTCCCAACTGGAGTAATCCATTTTTTTTTAAATTTTTCTTTTCGTTGATCACGATAGAAGTTATAGCATTCTGGTCTCGCATGACCTTTCTTGTCACGATAGTGGCAGATAGGCACATAGAATCGAAGAATTTTTCTTATTGATCTCCGATCTAAACTAGGACCTGTACCAACAATGATAAACTTTGTTCCTGATTGACTTCTAGATTCTTGAATATATTCCATACCTTTTCGCATGTTTGGAGATCATCCAGATTCTAGTATCTCATTAAGCATTGAAATAGTACTCATCATTTGAATTTGTCTCTTGAGATTTTCAAGTTCATTTGTGAGTTTTGATTCCCAAGACAAGGATTCAACTAGTTCTTTTTCTTTTTTTAGCAAGTTGACTTCTTAGGACAACAATATTTTTCTAATAAATCATATTCTTTGTAGAGAAAGTACTGAGTTTTTAAAAAAAGTTTCTATTTTTTGAATAATTGAATATAAGATTCATCTAGTTCTTCATATGCTAGTTTATCAAAATTTTCATGATCTGTTGCTAGTTCAAGATTCGGTTATGTGATTGTAGCAATGAAGGCAACAAAGTTACCTGAGATTTCTTCATATGTGACATCATCGTCTTCTTCTATTTCTTCATCATCACTCCAGGTTGAAGCTTTCATTGATTTCTTTATTTTCAAGTATGTAGCACACTCAATCTGAATATGACCAAAACCTTCACACTCCCTACATTGAACTCCTTTACTCTTAGGCTTATTTTTTCCAGTCTATTGTTGATTATTGCAGAATTGAGTATTTTTCCAGTCTATTGTTGATTATTGCAGAATTGAGTATTGGTTTGTCCAGATTGATTTGAGCTCCTCTGAGAGCTTTGATTTTATGATTTTCCAATAGTTTTTGAGGAGGAGGAGTTAGAATTATTACTGCGATTGGACTGAGTTTTTCCTCCTCTGTTTCGATTTCTTCGATTATACCGTTTAATAAACTTGGAAAAATCTCAGAAAGTAAGGCAATTGTGTCTTCATCAAGTTCCTCTGTTTCTGACTCAGAATCTCTTCCATCTGCAAGAAAAGCAAGATTTCCCTTTCTTGGATGCATCATCACTTGAGAACATTTGCATCTCATAGGTCTGTAAGTTGTTCAATAATTCTGCAATAGTTTTTCCTTCCCAACCTACACTTTTTTAAATTGCAGTGACCTTCATTCTAAACCTTTGAGGAAGGGGTTGTATGATTCTGTGTACCAATTTGTTTTCGGAGAAGGGTTCTCCCAGTACCGCAACTTCGTTCTTGAGTTCTTGAACTCATGTATTAAATTGCACAATAGTCTCTTCTTCACACATCTTAATTAAGCTTCTCAAATTTTGTATCAACTTGTAGTTTCTATTGCTTGACAGACACATCTCCTTCATAAAGAGCTTCCATACATTCCAAGCTTCCTTAGCTTTAGTACAGTCAATAATTAGAGTAAAGGCTTTGTTGTTATATTCGCTAGTAGCAATTTCATCAGCAATCCACGGATCTTCAGGAGTCAATTCTACAGTCTTGTTTTCCTTTAATCGACTTGGACGTGTCTAGCCTTTGACAACTGCAACCCATACTCTGCCTCCTTGCGCTTGAAGGTAAACTCTCATACGTGTCTTCTAGTAGGGGCATAATTTGACCCAATTACCAGTGGAGGTATCGGTTGGCCTTCCATTTTTCCTATTCAAAATTCACAAGGAAGAACACATAAAATTTTCATGAAAACAAGATAACACTTTACAGAGCACCACAAAGAAATTTAGGAAAACAAGAATTAGTTCTTGAAATATGATCTGATACCAACTGAAAGTTAAGGAAAACAAGAATAAGTTCTTGAAATATGATCTGATACCAACTGAAAGTAGCAATAAAGCTAACAATCAATTAAGGTCTCAAAATACTCAGTAGTTTGAAGTATTAGTTCAACGGAGTATTTCGAACCAAATTCAACAAAACAGTAAGCAAAGTAATCTCAAATTACACTTAGACCTACTAATCTAAAGAGCGAGAAACATTGAAGACGTAAAATCTACAGGAAATGAAATTAAATTGACACATCAAATTTGATAATCCAGTTCAGAGTAATCACTTTGGGGGCATTATAAGGAATAGTCTGCCCAATTCCTCATTCAATTATAAAGGATTCCAAGAATCATTCACATTGAACACGAAGTTTTCAAATCGAAATCACAGCTAACACTTGGCTTAATAGGTTCGAAATTTTCATCTCCCTCTAACGAATGAATTTCTTCCCACCTATAAATACCTCTCTTCACCTTTGAAGAAGGTGCTGATTGTTCAACAGATTTTATCCTTAGAAAAGCTTTTCAAACAAGTTCATTCATAAGCTTTTCATAATCAGCGTGATACGTTTGTGAAGTTTTCAAAGAGGTTCATCCTACATCTACACTTCACAAACTTGAAGAAGTCTTGCATCTTTTCTCACGTGAAGATTCATCTAATCAACAAGACAAGACTTCAACCTGTTGGAGAAACACAACATTATCTTTCCAACACTCAATTCTGAGGAAGAAGTTGATAGAGGTGGAATAAACTCAAGGAGTTGAAAAACCTACCAAGTAGATATCCGGCTTAGTGATCAAGAAAGCTAGCTTGAAGTAGTTTGTACTAGGAGTGATAGTGCAAACCCTTTCACAAGTTGTGAAAGAAGAGTGGAGTAGACTTTCGTGCATTGCATATCATACTGACTCAACGACATTCTCTCCTAACTAAATTGTGCAAGGTTCAAATTAAAACAAACTAGTTATTCCGATGTGCATCACTCCGAAAGGAGTTGTTTTGAAAAATCATAGTTAGTGTTTGGTTATCAACTTTTTAAAACACAACTATGAGATTTGATTACCCCTTCAATTAAAAACTTCATTCTCTAATTAAAAAAATGTATCATTCCATCTTATTAGTAATATATATGATTTTTAAGTTTGTATTAGTGCTTTTAGATTTTCGTTTTTTTTTGTTCATATTGATGCTTTGGATGTCCATATATTATGATCAATTATTTTGATTTTTTGTTTTTTAGAACCTTTATTCTCATTACAGGGTCATACATAACCAAACATCAATATTGACAGTGGCGGACTCAGAAAATTTTTCCAGTGGGGGCAAAACGCATTAAAACAAAAAAGATAGTTTGATAAAACATAAAACACTTAAAATATAGCCATAAATATTGTTGGATGTATACGAAAAATAAAACACATTAAAATTTTATAAAAAATATTCATAACAAAATATGAAACATAATTAATTTGATAAAATAATTCAAATAAAAAATAAATTATAAACACATCTCATTATTAATATAAAAGAAAGTTATATATATGTGTGTAAATCTCACAATTAATACGAAGTATTAATCTAAAAGCCATAAAGAAATATATAACATGCAACGCTTTCACCCTAAATCCCAGGGATAAAATCTGCACACACACTCGCTGAGGAAGGATTCGAACCCTAGCCTCTTAGAAAGATGGTACACGTGCCTTACCACCTGGGCTAATTAACTTTTTGTTAAATTTAATCTATTTTATTATACTTATACTAAAACTTGTACTATATATACATATATACATACAAGGGTTATATATGGGGTGGGGGTGGGGTGAGGGGGGGCAGCTGCCCCCACTGCCCCCATGCTGGGTCCGCCTCTGAATATTGATAATCATTCCAATTACATCTTACTACCAAACATGCAAAATACTTTCACCAAAACACATACTATTACCAAATATTTGATTATCATTCCCATTTTCATGTGCAAACTAAACACACCCTAAATCTGTTCAAATCAATTAACATGGACCAAATTTCATAAGTGAAATAATTTAAGGACCAAAAGCATTATTTTCCCATTTAGATTTAGATAATTAATCCTATATATTACTACGTATCTTGAGAGGCTATATGCATTCCCTTTCAAAATAAATTTAAGGAAAATTGTAATTATGCACCACCATAATATGTCAATTATCAATATCATCTTTGAATTATTAGTGGTGTAAATATTGTCCCTCAATTTTCAAAACGATGCATATAGTGTCCTCCCGTAGTGTAAATGTTACCCCTGATTTTTCAAAATGGTTCATATATTGCCCCTCCCGTACGGTACGGGAAGGAAAATATATGTGCCGTTTTGAAAATTGAGGGGCAACATTTACACCACTAATAATTCAAAACTGACATTAATAATTGACATATTATGAAAGAACATAAATTACAATTTTCCATAAATTCAATTCAATTCACACCGTCACCAATCTCTCTAGTGCACAAGTAATATATGCAAATTCTACTTAAAGTTATTTTTATGGTTAGTGATATATACTATACCAAAAGTTATATACGCAATTTTATTGTCTCCACCCCACACGGTACATTTTAACCCTAAAGTAGGCAATTCCCCCCATTATTCTAAGGAAACTGATATATGTACATACTCCCATGGAGTAAAATTCCCACTATGTGTCATGATTTGATTGATAAAAGAGAAAGAAAAATATACAAATTGTGACCCAATTTTTCTAAATGAATCAAAATATGCAATGTAAGCATGGAGTAGAAAATAGGAGCTGAGCATGCGTAGTATTACTTTTATTCTAAAGAGAAAGACTTCAATATTTTGAGTTGTGCTAGTAAAATCCGCAAATTATTCTACGGATCCGGGTCTACCTTGCAAGGTGAGCCCAAGTTCAAATGTTCACAATTTACATATTAAATGTTTTCACAATTTACCTTTTAAAAATTCACAATTTGTGTACTACGAATACACAATGTTAACATATATGTAATTGATTACCTTATTTTGTATTCACAAGTTTCTTTCAAATACTAAAGTTACACAATATTAATAGATTAGAATTTGATGACCTTGTATTGTACTCCGTATTTACAAATTCACTATTTTTGTATGGATTTACAAATTCACTATGTTTTGACTTATAAACACAATTTATATTCTAAAAGTTCACAATTCCAATACTAAAAATACACAATTCATACGTCGTTTAAGACCAAGATATAACAACCGAGTAAAATCTTGGATCACTAATTGGCAATTACAAATAAATTTAAAAAATAATGTGTGTTTTTTCTGTGTGTATCCCAAAGAAGGTAAGCTTTGCACCAGTAGTGATACAATATAACTTTACTGCTAAAAATAATCCAGGAAGAAAATAAAGTGATGAATTAAATAATAAATTAAGGGTACAAGAACAAGTAGTCATGCAAACCAGCAAATTAAAGAACCAGGCATGATCTGAACAGTTCCAGTTGTTTAATTTGGATCAAACCAGGAAAGTTAAACAATAATAATAGTAATAAAAATATGTAGGATCACATTGTAGCCAACCACAGACATCATGGCATGTATCCTAAGCTGCTGCCTTGAGAGATTTAAAGATGTTTTTTTTTTGGGAAAATCTTTGTTTTTTCATCAGAGACAGCCACACACACATACAGATTCCTAACTGCCTGCTCCCATGTGGGTAGCCAATAAGACCCAATTGAAATATTTAAAATAATCGAAAACAGATCAGTCGACCCAGTCTATTAATCTATTCTAATTATCAACGAATCCCTAGAATTTTAAGTGGGATGGGCTGGGAATTGTAATTCTTTCTACTTCGCAAGGTGTAATGACAGACCGAGAGGACCGGAGATTGTAATTCTTTCTACTTCGTAAGGTGTAATAACAGACCGAGAGACTCAACTAGAAAAGAATCCGGAGAGAAATTTGGTGTTATATATGGTAAGATTTTGAATATCCAAATTGGATCCAGAACTTCGTATTTGTGCAAATGCAAAATCATGAAAAAAACCTAAACATCTTCAAACTAGTGGATCGGAGACTCCGAGACTGTCATTATTAAACAAAACCTAAGAGCAGTTCAAGACAACAATGGGGAATCCCATAAAATACAATGTATGTGATGTGTAAATTGAGTCCTAACCTTGGGATATTACCTAGGGCCAAGTTCACTCAATTGGCTGTAATGCACATGGGCCAAATCACAATCCAATCAATTAGCTAATCTAACCTATGACCTTATAACTTATATGTTTTCTCTTATTTTTCAATGTCTAACATCCTATATATGTTTCTACAAAATCCCCCACCCCAATGGACCCCCACACCCAATAGCAAGGATGTAAATCACAGTGACTTAATTAATGGCTAAGCAAAAAAGGTCAAATGTTGGTACATACAAGGGGTTTGCTCACTTTGGGTATAATCCCCACGCTGCCAGTAGACAGGGCCAAATGCAGCACATAAGAAATTTGTCCACTTAGGACATAATTCCCACACTACCGCCACCGAGATTCCAATATTGGTTTCTTCTCTCAAATACTGTTAAGAAGAGGTTATATATGCATTAGTTCTCATGATAGCAATTATATATGTTAATGGACAGTACTATATACACACCACTAGTAAGAAGAGGTTGGAGGAAAACGACTGACGTGCACACATTATTTCCATACAACTATATATGAAGAAAGGGTGAAGCAAACTATACGAAGAACTAACCCCAGATCGAGTTGTATTCCACTTACCTTAAAGACAACCCTGAAAGCGATTGAGAGTATAAATTTGGGAACAAAATCTGTTGGAGCAGACACAAAAGGGACTTCATACTGATGTATGTAACTAATTAACACCTTTAATTTGATATATACACACACATATACATATGGTTAAAAATCACATCACAGCCATCACAATCCCCCAATAGATTTCAATCTCCTATAGAAAAACCGGCTAGAACTTTGCCCCTCAACTAGGCTGGCTCAGTGCAAACCGAGACTAGTCTAAGTATGGTACGTATTTAAATGTGTCTAACTATAGGGTCTACTTTAGACACTTTGTGGTCTAACAAAAAAAAACAGATTCCAATCTCTTTCATCGTCTAATGTAATGCTAATTATGAATTCAATGGGAACTTCTATGGTACCTACTGGTTCACGTTGTGTCTCACACATTGTTGCTATATTAAATATTGTAGATTTACTAGGCCAAGATGACTAAAGATACAAACTTGCAAGTTAAAACCTTAAGGGCACAAGTTCGAATCTCAGACCTCTTGACACTGCTGGAAATTATGGAATTTCTGACCACCTGAAAGTGATCTTAAATCAAGTCGAAAGTAAAAAGTGGTTGAAAATAGAAACAAATGTTTTCTCGGATACCAAAAGTGGTCGGAACAAGGCTTTCGACTTGATTTAAGATCATTTTTAGGTGGTCAGAAATTTCATAATTTTCGACAGTGTGATTTGAGCTGGTCAGCTATCACATCCTCATATAGTGGCCGTGGGTTTACCTCGGAACCCAAAAAATTTTGTAGATTCAATATGTATGTGGAATAAAATGTAGTAGTAGAAAGCAAAATGGACCAAATGCAAATGTTTAATTTGCTTGAGTCCACTTGGTGAGTGTATCATGCCACAAGTCAATTTTGACTGCTCTAATGGGCAAAAACATGGCTCAACTTTAGTGTTGGTTTGTGTGTTGTCAATTCTGATCCCAGTGGAAGGCACTATGTACACACACAACAACACTTAGTCTCCTCAATCACCATCAACATCATTTTCTTCATTATTTTGGCTTTTCCCTTTATGGGATTCAAAAGTATAATTACCAAAAATTCAAGTATTACAAGGAACACATATTCAGATCTGTAACCAAATTAAATGATTCTATCTTTTGAAGAATTTGTGAACCAAACAAAACCATATAGACAAAAGAAGAAATGATTGTATAGTACAGTACAGTTACGTTCCATTGTACCTGATGAAGAAAGCCGTTGAGAGAAAAATGCAGGCCAAACACCCTAAAGTCAACTGCAGGCAATCAGAAAAAAAAGCAAAAATGAAATAGGATCTGAAGAGACACATACAAAGAAAGAAACCCAAAGATAAATCTTGCCCATAATCTGTCATCCAAAAACAATTGCGATGTCGGTCCGGGCAGTAAGGAAAGATAAATCTTGCCCACAATCTGCCACCCAAAACCCAATTGAGCTATCCATACGGGCAGTAAGAAAAGAAAAATCTTGCCCACAATTTGTAACCTAAAAACCAGTTGTCGGTCCGGGCGGTAAGGAAAGATAAATCTTGCCCACAATCCATCACTCAAAAATCAATTGAGCTGCCTGTACGGGCAGTAAAGAAAGATAAATCTTGCCCACAATCTGTAACCTAAAAACCAATTGAATTGCCTGTGCAGACAGTAAGGGAAGATAAATCTAGGCAAATATTTGGGAAGTAATGCACAAAATTGGATCCAAAATTATGAAATTATAAGATCAGAGTTACATAGAGAGAGAGAGGGAGAGAGAGAGATGGGGTGACAGATAGAGAGTGAGCACACATAGCTTCAAGCATACCCATCATGCAAGAAAACACCATTTGTGCTCACTCTCTTCTGTCACCTCCTTTACCCTCCTTAATCCGGTGGGAATCTTGAAGCATTCTTGATTTCCGATGCATAAACATTTCAAGAACCATACAAAGATGGCGAAGAAAGAAAGAATGACAGAAAGAAACAAGAGAAAAGGGTGTTTCAGAAAATGAGACCAAATTTTTTTCCTGTTTTCCTATATGCGCAGGGCAGTATGTATGTAGACTACTACATAAGAACCCTAGCTAGATATAGAAAAAAAAAAACAATAATAAATGAAGAATGAAAAACATAAAGTGAGGGGAACAAGTAAAGGTGGCTGGTACTGTTCCATTAGGAAGGGGAAGAATAGTAGTGGTTTTGATTTGATGTGCGAGGAAATGAAGGGTGGGGAGTGGCCTTTATATAGGGAGAAAAGAGGATAGATGGATGGACTCAATCGCTTAAGGATTACATAATATCAATCAATACTGGCATCCATCCATCTCTCTCCTACCCTAATTTTGAAATGAAGATGCTAAGTGAGCTGTGAATCATGGGAGATCAAAGGGTTATTTTAGTCACATGATCTGTATTGATCGAGTGAAACAAAATAAAATATGAAAAGAATGTATCATTTTCTAAAAAGTAATCATCAATCAATATTTCAGAACAAGCAATGCTACAAACGTCTATTGTATTTCCCTTAAAAATTTCTCATTCTAATTGCAATTATTGTGTGGACCACTATCTAAAACGATGTTATTGAATTTTATCAGTTAGAATAATGTACATTATGAGTTAGAATAATGTATTTTATGTGTTAGAATAATGTACATTATGTGTTAAAATAACGTACTTTATGTGTTAGAATAATGAAATTTCTGGGATAAGATAATGTACTTTATGAGTTAGAATAATGTACATTAGGAATTATACAAATGTATGTTGCAGTGAGTCGCGTGAAAAAAAATATACGTGAAATGACGTCATTTTTGGACCGTGGTCCATGCAATAACTATTGCCTTCTGATGTGTCATCGTATGATTGGTAGTTAAATTGATTTGTTAGTTAGTGGTGAGTTTGCAAATTCATTGACATCCAATGAATGAAAGCTACATCATGAGAAAAAAGTTTGGAGATAAAGATTAGGAGGGGAAATGAGCATTTTTCTTTTAGAACGGGGTACATGTATTATAATTTAATTTTGAAAAATGTTATTCTACTTTAGATCTACAAAATCATTAGAAATTCTCTACATTGTACATAATGGCGTTGCATATTCTATTATGTACCACAACATAAATTGAGTAGGAGTACATGTATATATAATTTAGAAAAAATGTTATTTCATTCTTTAATTTACGAGAAAAGTCCACAGTTATTATCTGAATGTGTCGTCTAAGTGAAGTCTGCCTTGAAATCCTAATCAACAAAAGATCATAAGAAGATACACTCGTCTTGATTGTTCTAACCAATTCAAATAAAGAAGGGCTTCCCGGCAAATATTTAATTTGATTTTGAGTATATAACAAACTAGATCTTCAAAAAACTTTATTTAAAATTTTCCATAATAATATCATAAACTTTGTCATACGGGACTCTATCACTTATTATAACACAAAGTTTAATATAAAATTATCAAACCAAATAATACTATCATAAAAACCGTTTTCAACCAAATCTAAGAAGAATACAATTTTACTATCAAACCTACATATAAAATCCAATAACAATATCTTACTCGTACAATATAATATATAATTATAAAAAATGTTATACACTTTCTCACTCACAAAACAACCACTCCATGATATGACAAAATGCTAGACACTACCTTTCGTGTTTTATTTTTTATTTTTTTAAATTTTTTTCTTTTTAATATTTAATCTTATGTGATAAGGAATGACTATTTGTAAATGGTAAAAATAGGGGCGTAGAGCATGATTCTATAATTGTGGGGTGTAATAATTTATATTCTTTATGAATTTGGCATAATTATACAAATTTAAATATTAAAATTACAGATTAATATGATTGAAGATTTCATATTTAAATACCATTTCAATTCGTATCAATTCGATCATACTACATATATAAAACAAACCTTTGATTTTTGTTGGGGGTAGTTCAGGGTTTCCACCGTCGGAGACTGTGGCATCTTCTTGTTGAATTGTAGGCATCTCTAAGAGTGGGATAGCTGACCTGGATTTAAAGCTGCTCCATATTAAAGGCCAAGAATCAAACCTTTGACGTTTGGTTAAGGGTGAATACAAACCTTTGATATTATTATGCGTTAATACCCAATTTAGTCATCGACCTTAGTGATTTTTCTCAATTTAGTTCTAAACATATTTTTGTGCTTAATCGAGTCCTGGACTTCGATGATTTTACCTAATTGAGTCATTGACGGTTAGAATTAAGAACTAAATCGAGAAAATCCCTATTGTCGAGGACTAAATTGGATAAAGTCATTATAGTCGAGGACTAAATTAAGTATTAATATAAGAGAAATTACCAAGTATTCTAATAGATAACTCAATTAGTTTACCCGCACCGGCTTAGCTCAATGATTTAGTGGGCAATATTTGGGATAAGATAACTCAATTAGATAAAACCATCCAAGTCTAAGACTCAATTAAGCACGTTTAAAACTAATTAAATCAAGAAATTTAGTAAATAGTATTAATGACTAAATTTGATATTAATTCATATTATTATATTAATTAACATCTGTTGATTTGCTGTTGCTTTATAATTGGTCAGGCTCCTCTAGTAAAACATTGATCATCATGCCATCAATTCAATAAAAATTGTGAGAATGACCAGGGATCGAGTCTCACCAGCGGTAGTGTGAGAGCAACCTCTTCAAGTGAGGGGGGCTTTTTGTGCGCAGTGAGTACCGGTCTAGCCTTTGTGGTTCATGTACAGTTGAGTCACCATGATTTACATTCTCCCAAATGCTCTGTCGGACCGAGGTGTGGGGGCCCTTAGGGTTGTGGTTCAGCCTTTTGGAAGAATAAAAATTGTGAGAAAAAAAAAAATTCTACGCAGAACACCATTATCTATTACATTGATGAAGTGGATCATTGTTATTGGCCAGATACTTGTGCACTGAGGATTTGATCAAACTTTAAAAAAGAGATAGATCTGATTTTCCCGGCCGTTGTTTGTATAATAATTAAATATGATCAATGACGGAAATAAAGTTTATTTTCAATACTTTTCTCCTTTTTGAAACAAACATAACCAATGTGTAAATTTTATTAAACTTGAACATAATTACATTATATAAATTAAAACTTTGCTATCTTTTGTAATTCTTGTGAAAATTTTCACAATTGTACATGACCAGTTGAATTGCCTATAAGAGTAAAATTTCATAAAAATATTAGAGGTTTTAGTTTAATCTTTAT